>NW_025953052.1:431592-478297 GCF_022478825.1 Daldinia caldariorum | reverse complement strand
TGGGTTGTTTTGTTGGTTGGTGGGGGGGGGTTGGGGTTGTGGGGGGTGTGGTGTTGGTGGGGGTGCTGGGGGGGGGGGGGGGGGGGGGGGGCCCCCCCCCCCCACGGGCAGAGGTTGGACCTTAGGGTATTTAAATTGAAAGTGGGAGGTACCTGTCCTGTATCTAGTCACCTGCCTCAAGTAACTGCGTGAGTTCCAAGGTTACAACTACATTAACTTACATAGGAGGCATACCTACCTAGAGGTAGGTACCTAGGTAGGTATTCACCCTTTGCAGCCTAGGTATCTTTATATCACAGCTTGACACGGAAGAACTTTACAAAACAATCAGCATATGTACATAACGTAGTGAAATCCAATAGTACGTAGTAACATGTTTGGAATAGAGCTACTAGAAAGCCTCTCGTCATGATAGTTATAATAGTCACAATATCCACCGCACTAAGCTAAACTGCCACTGACAGCGGTTCGAAAAACCCTGTTTCGTGTGTCCAGCTTTAAGTGATGCTTCCTTGCAAGAGTTATTTTGACTTGCTCGAGACATCGAAACAGACTCGATAAACACCCGCTCTATAGCAATAGACGCAAATGCCTGTCTGACAAGCAACATATGAATAACAATGCGCGCTTGTGCTAGAGTAATATTATGCTTATCTTGGGATTATATTATCCCACCGGGAGGGTTATATGTTAAGTCTCCATTATTCAGGCCAGCACTCCCAGGAGTCTCAGCGTCCGCTTGCGCAGTATTTGTTTTTCGCAACATGAACATGGGCTTCTTTCCTTCTTTGTCCAATTGCTTAAAAAGGATCAATGGTTTCTCGTGCAGCCCCAGGCAACGTTCTTGGTCGCCATACACGATATAGAGCGCGTATTGGTCCCAAGGCGCGTTGATCTGATATTTCTTTAAGGCGGCCGGAAGGACCTTATAGCAAGGGTCATCCATACTGACCCTAAATGACTTGAAGATCTCCACCGAAGAATTCGAACCGGGTGTCTCAGGTACCGGGGTTTGTCCCCGCCGAGGCGCGATGGGTTGCTTCGCATTATGGCCGTACTCACTTTCCGAGAAGGTAGTGCGATTAGACGGCGTCTGGCGGTCATCAGAGCGATACGACCGGGAGCCGAGGGTGGTGCTACCTAAATTCGGGGGTGAGGTAGGTGAGGGTATATTTGGGGGGTAACCGGGCGAAGTAGCTTGGCCAGAGCCATTCATCGCAGTTAGAAGGGATGATGACATTACGGCTCTCTCAGCGGCACCAGCGGGATCTAGAGTTTGTTCTACAGAGGGCCGCTCGTGAGTGGTCTGTAAGTGAGTAGGGGATACGCTCTTGGGATTCGTACTAAGAACAATCTTCTTAGTAGAGTACTGACGTTTAATACCGCCCGTCGATTGATTCGACGCTGAGGTTGGAGCAGGAGGAGAGACTGTGGAAGCGTCATAGGTGTAACCTCCTCCCTGGTTGTTAGATAGGTGTGGCAATGGCTGTTGCGCGTCCTTAGCAAGGCGCAAAGCCGGCAACATATCTTCTCGCAGCCGTCTGAAGTCATCCGTCATCCGTCGCAAGTCTTGTTCCAAAAAGCTCATCCGTTCGTCTCGGAGGCGGAGCTGTTCGACTAGGTTCTTAATATCTTTAAGGGTCGCGGTAGCATACTGGGCTTCGGCATCGGCAGCTATATGCGAGGTTAGCAGGTCAATCAACGATTAACATGATATGCGCGGGAAAATGCGCAGAGGGTAGGGGGGTTAGAAAGAATGCGGCATACAGAGTGGCACATAGTGATCGCTCTCTATAGGGACATCTTGTGCCTTTTTTACGTCGTAGACACTTTTAAGTATCGTCAATCGGTGGCCGACACTGGTCACTCCCATAGCTTTGAGGTCATCGTGTAGCAATGCCACCAAAGCCTCGCCCACAATCTCATTCTCTAAACCTTATGTTAGAACGACAAACTTGATAAAGAAGGCTGCATAGACGTTCCATGACCATATACACATAGCGGGAGGGCTTACCAAGGAATCGATCAGAATATTGCTGTAATCCTATACTAGCAATAAAATCGGCACACTCTTCCGCGTCCCATTCGGATATTATTGTTTCGGGCAACCTGTCGGCGCGACTACGATGTCCGTAGGTAGTAGGAGTGTGTTCGGTGGAGGATCGGCCGTCGGAATCGGTTGGGGAGATCTCAGAGTCGGTGGCGAGGACGGGCGAACTGGTATGAAGACTCCTCTCGTACTCATCGTCGGCGTCAGATTCCGCATAGGCGGTGCCCGAGTCGAAATTCATCGTGGACGCTTGCTAAGAAAAGCAAGGCAAAATAGCAAGAAATAATTTGAGACTGTGGCGTTATTTAGGTCCTATCGTCCTTGCACGTTGTCCACGTCTCGAAACCCTTTTTGCTTCTTTCTCTTTCTCCGGTCGAACAGGGTCTAAGAGGATTCAAAGACGAGATTTGCAGAACCCGCGCGCCTAATTGACAAGGAGCTACCAAAGACTTTGTTCCCTTACTATACCCCCCCGGAAGAGTCCACCTTAATACAATACAATATAATACAATACAACGATGCGTCGAAACAGTTGTCGGAAGCAGGAAGTATGGGGAATTGTTTACAACGGAGAGAAACCCGGTTGTAAGAATAGTAGTACTGTATAGTTCGAAATGGGCGGTGATTTTAGAGGGTAAAGTCGGAGACTAGAGGCTAGAGCTGCTGTTGTTGCAAGTGGTTGCAGTGCGGACTTGGAGACTTGGAGAGGTTGTTAATAACGAATTGATTCGAGGTTGTAGAAAGCCCAGCGCTTTGCCTTTGGGTCCCGCTCGCAATTCCTCAAGTTCTTGTTCCTGGTAGTCCCTCATCCCCGTCCCTCCTTCCTTGTGTCCACTACCTGTACTATCTGTGTACGCTATCCTGCATATAGATACACTAGTACCTATCCATTGTACCTAAACCTAACATACGCCTGCCTATAAACCTGCCTAGTGTATGTACATAGTACAGTACCTTATAACCTAATGTAGCAGCTTAGTTACATATACGGTGATACGTGAGTACATGAAAAAAATAAAAAAATAAAAAAAAATAATGTACCTGTGTGCTGCTGTACCGCCTAAAAGATGCACGGCATAAATAAAAGGGGTACACAGCCCCCGTGGTAACTGTACATAAAGTGCCCGGTGTTTCTAATAGTCGGATGATGTACCTGAGAGAGCCTAGCTGGGTACATGTAGCCGCTGGTTAGCGCCTTTTTTTTTTCTCACTCTTACCCTGTCCTCTTCTATGCATTCGACATTCCACCCTTCTGCATCTTTTAACCCGTTTCCTGGCTAGGTAGTCTCCGCAGGTTGGATTAGATGGGTCCCCTTTTTTTTTTTGTCTCGACCACCAATTCAAGACATCTGTACTAAGTATAGTTTTAGGTACTTGAGTACCTATATCATCGGCGTCTATGGCGTCCATACGAGGTCTACCAGGTATAATAAATACCTTTAGAGAGACATGCTTCAAAAAAAAGCTCTAATAACAAATCATATGTTATTACTATGATTATTACCATTTTATTTCATTTTATAATTACTTCCCTTTAAAAACGATCTATCAGATCAAAGAAGAAAAGAAGAGCGAAAAAAAAAGTAACCCTTATCTCTGTATTTGCGGAAATATCCGCTTAACAAGCTTAAGCTAACCATAGCACTTGGACCAGAGGGTTAACGACGACGGTTAGATATCATCATAAATCATTGGACGTAACCAACGTCTAGGTAGGTTGGCGTCGCATTCGCTTGGACCACGTCGGCGGCACGAAACCTTTCATGATCTATCATCTTTAATCTTCTAACCTACATAGTATATGTTATCCCCGCGTATGTATTGTACATACTATGTAGAAGAAACATCCCACCTGTTCCCAACCTACGGAATCTCGGCACTTCTCCAAGTTGAGCATTATAATAAGCTGGTAGGTAGAGCTCTGGAGAACTCGAAGTTGTGTGACATCAGATCAACATGGACCTGATAGTTACCTTAGGTACGAAGTTCAATCTACGTAGACATCACAAGCCTTCAAAGACTCTATATTGTCAGCCGCATTACTGTATCATTACTCTGAAAGAAACTGACTGCTCCATTCGTATTAGTCTCCAAGTGATGGCGCCCATAATTGATCACTTTACCAATTTAAGATACTTCTCATTAAGGCAGGCATATATATCGAGGCACATCTATCTACTTACCTAGGTAGCTACCAAGTATTCAACTTATAGAATCAGCCCAAATCTGGAGGAATAGCGGTTCCTTCGAAATGCTAATTATACACACACTTACACACACACACACTTATGATGAGGCTATCCCCAACTTACAATTCACCCAAAACATTCAAAAATCCTAGCTAGGTACCTGGCTTGATACCAAGTCTACTTACCCAATAAGAGACATACATAGTACCCAAGAATATCTTGAGAAATTCTCCACACCTACCTAATATATAAGCCAACGTTACCATACCATAAACATACATTACCTAATACACACACAATTGATCGAGTTCACAGTCCAGATGATCGAACACAGTCTAACGAGTGAATTCGTATTCCTACCGAATACTATTAATGCCAAGTCCACAAGGGACGAGGCCAAGGGTGGCAATACAATAAGTACAGCGTCAGGGTATCTTTGTCTTCCGATGCCTGCAGCAAACAGGAATTATTCAGCCTCGCTCGCCCCTTTGACATACCAGCCGGGATGAAGTGAACCAAGGTTCATCTGTAAAGCGAGTGCGGGCCCAACCTCCAAATCCACAACCAATTACCGGCACGAGGCCGTCTATTAACTCCGAGGCGCCCTAGTTTGAGATATTGTCGTTCCCATACATGAGAAAACTCCTCGACGCTAGTTATTCACATTTGCAACTGTGAGATGCCCAATTATTCTATCTTAATCTCACTTTGGCATCTTCTGAACCACGAGCGATAACCTCCTCGAGAGTCCATCGAGGTGGCTCGATAACGACCTTGGGTCTCTTAGCCCCATGTCCCTTCTTTTCATTCTCTGAGGTATCTTCTGGTAAAGGCTTGAGGCCTCCGGCAATACCTGTCGAGAACTTCAGCTGCAAGATATCTCCAACTTCGTCGCAAGCAGCTAGAAGTCGGTCCATATCGTCCTTGTTGTGTGCAGCAGAGACACAGAAGCGCGCTCGAGAGCTAATTAGCGGAGTAGCAGGGTAACCAACAACAACCACCGAAATCCTACGCTTAAGCATCTCATGACTGAAGGCGGAGATCTTGGCAGGGTTATACAGAGTGACGGGGATAATAGGAGAGTCATCGTGGCCATACACAATCAAGCCCAGGCGCTTTAGACCCAGGCGGAGATACCGGGAGTTGAATGCAATACGCTGCAGGCGTTCCTCGCCTTGGCCGGGAACAAGCTCGCCACTAATGATTTTCAGCGAAGCCAGAATCTGCATTAGGACAGCCGGAGTGGGAGACTCTCCAAGCATGGTAGCGGAGTTGGTACTCTTCAGCTTCTCGATGATGTGCTTCTCAGCCGCGATATAACCTCCGTTGGCACCAAAAGATTTCGTAAGAGTACCCATTAGAATATCCACCCTGCTCGGGTCAATACCGAAGTAGTCACAAACACCACGTCCCTTGGGGCCAAGAGCTCCAATGCTGTGTGCTTCATCGACATAGAGGGCGAACTTGTAGATGTCTTTAAGGTTGAGAATACCGGGTAGATCGCACATAGTGCCTTCCATAGAGTAGAGTCCTTCAACGGCGACAAGAATCTTCTTCCAAGGACGGTGAGTTCGAGGCTGGCCCTGGGCAATGGCCTCTCGCAATTTCCTTTCAAGGTCCAGCATGTTGTTATGCTTGAAGGAACGGATGACAGCACCGGAAAGACGAGCACCGAGTCGGATTGATGCGTGGTTCAGCTCATCAGATATGATCAGGCAGCCTTTGGAAACAAGAGCAGGGAAAGAACTAGCGTTTGTGACAAAACCCATAGAGAAAACCATGGCAGCTGGCTTTCCAACAAATGACGCGATTTCTTTCTCAACTTCACAGACGAGATCAGAAGTACCCGAATCAGCGCGAGGACTGCAGAAGCTGAGACCATATTGCTTTACACACTCCTCGACAGCATTAGCGCAAGGACCTTCAGATTGTGCAAATCCCAGATAATTATACGAGCTCATGTTGAGAGTCTCTGTTGCACCTCCAGTATACCTGTATGTCTCATTGAAGTCATCCGAAACACGGTTTAGGACGTTGATATATCGGCCAGGTACGCCAGTAGAAGTCCTTGCGAAGCAATCATCTATGCGCATCTTTAGTCGTCTAGTGTAGAAGCTATCGAAATCGTCATTTAGGGGTGCGTAGCCATTAACTTCACGGAGAGTCTTGTAGGTTTGTTTTTTGCTGAATCTCTTGCCGAAAAAATCCCTGATGTGGCCGAGAGCGAGCAGAAGTAGGTAGCTGATATAGGTCGTCAGGACATAATAATATGGAGGTTCGTCAATGACAGGGGCTTCCAGAGGTTCGCCGTGGTGTTTGCTGACGTAGCGATCATTTGGGTCTACCAACGGCCCGAACTGAGCGTCAAAGCGCTTCTTTTGTGATATTTCGGTGGAGGAAGGAGGCTGGAATAGAGTAGTCGGTGGCTCATCTTGGTTGAGTTCGCCTGCAGTAGCTGTAGAAAGAGAAATAGAAGGCAGTGCCAAACCCGGAGCCGTAATAGACGGGCTAGAGCCGTTCTGCATGGCCATCAGGGCTTGCTGGGCAGATGGCTGTTGATTAGCTTTAGGGGATGACGAGAAGAGTTGGCTCAGGCGGTTCCCTCGAGATTGCGAGGGTCTTCTCTCGCCCGTCTTCTCTGCATGCGGCATACTGCTTGAAGTAAAGGGAATTGAGATACGTCGTGGCATTTCTATAGGTAGTAGAAGATAGTAAAGGATATATACTCGGGCGGTGGTTTAGGAACAAATGATTGCAAAATAAGCCCGGAGTTTAGGTCTACGGTGTGCGAATCTAAACAGATTGTTAGTTAAACGCGTTAAGTGCAACCAAAAAAAAAGCTACTAGTATTGAATTGTCAAGCTAAGAGGGCACACGGTAACGGTGGTCCGTCAAGGGGAGGCCGTGGTGGTATTTGTTTCCAGTAGACTCCATTAGAGGTTAAACGGGAAGATGGAAACAAATAGCATAGCTGTGTAAAGGTCCAGTACATAGCTGACAGTAGCCCGATAAGCAATCGGAGTTTATAAAGTTTTGTGACGAAACGAGATCGATAGTGGAAACTCGATGGATTTGATTCGTACCATACAATGCCTCGCCTCGTCTGTGCTTGACTGTGCGTAACGGGGGGGAAATATAATAATAATGATAATAATACAAAGGTATTAAAACATGGTTAGATGAATCCAACTTACAATACCCTTTTCCCGAGATTGCGTCCTTTGCACTGGTGGTCTTCTTCTAAAAGGGTGCTGTTGTTTCCGCCCGAAGATTTCACGGATAGGCCGGCAGAGTAAGTGAATTGAGAGCTGTTGATTAAACCCTTTAAAAGGGGGTGGAATTCAATTAGGCGACGGCTGATATCGTTAAATCAAGGAGTGTAATTGAGGGAAAATATTCCCTCGGTTCGACAGCGACGACAGCTACCCTCAACACCAAAAACACCTTTCTAAAAATTGACGAAGAAAGAGAGGTGCACGAGGTGAAGGAGACAAAGAGGAAGAAGATTAAATTTAGGAGGCGCGCGAGAAGCAACTTTTAGATTTAGATGGCAGAGTTTCAAAATGTGGATCTAAATTACGATTCGTAGTGTGAATCTGTTAGCTAACACGGTAGTTAATGCCGTTATTGGTCAGCCATTCAGCCATCACAACCGACCTGACCGTCTTAGGTTAGGTACTTACCTAGATACAACATGACGGAGCTAAACTACAAGTTTCACAAAAACTTTACCTTACTACGGGATCGATCGCCACGGGCCTCCCATGCAGGGCTGACAGGCCAGTCAAGGCACTAACGTGATATTGCTCAGATTTAATTCTGATTACCTCAATTATCGGACAGAAAGTCTTTCCCGCAATTCCGTAATAAACGTCTACTAGGGTTGTTACATCTAGGTAATCTCCAAGTTACCGGACAATTTTCGCCTTCTCGCGAAACATTTAATGTTAGTACCTAACCTGGTAGGGTACCTAAGGTTTAGGTACCTAACGCTCCTGAATTTTCCCATCTTCCTTCCGACGGATCCGCTCCCCACAATGCGAGTTGAGGTCCGCATCTATTCGACAGCTAGGTGCTAGACTCAGCTAACAAAACCTGCTAAAGTTTAGGTACCTTAGGTACTTATTAGTGATATTGAAATGCCTCGGTACCTAGGACTTACAATCTATAGAATTGAATCACGCTGGTGGTCTCTATTCCAACTCTTCAAGAGCTTCAAGTACCAATTAAGTCGACTTTTGGCAAATTTTTGGTTCTTATCGTTCTCGCTTTACTATTTCCTGCAAAGTGATCACACGCATTACCTGGCATTCGGAATGGTGCCTGTCACGAAATTACCCCTAGCCGCATTTTCATTCTAGACCACGCCATTATCAGCTTGGCAGGGCGTCAATTGGTTTTATGACCATGTTACGGAGCAAGCGGAGCAATGATCGTGGCCGGGCTCGGCCGGTATATGAAGGATCCATGATTCCATCTGTCATTACTACATAAAATTGCCTTATGCGTGTAAATACGTAGGTATACATAGTAAGGACTTGGTTCGTTAACTCGTTGCATATTATGATCGAGATTACATGACGATGCGTAGAGGCGGGGATCGATATCGTCGCTATGGTAGTTGCTCTTATGGAAACCCGGTAGGTGTAGGTAGGTACCTATCACACAGTGCCATCCAAAGGATTAGAGAAGGTCGCACAGAGGGACCAGGTAACGCGCTTAAATTGAACTTTATTCCCGATGAGACTTTGAGGATCGTTAGAATGACCAATTACAGGCCAATGCATACCGATCTTACAATGCTTACATAGGAATATGTACTATAGTATATGAATGCACTATTTCCCGTAACGCAAACTTCACAATATACTAATACCCTCTGCCAGAGTATCGTAGATAGGCCGGTTGCTTCAGTTGGAGGTAGTTCGCGCTGCTCGGAGACATTGTAACTCCCCAACGTAAGGCACATACGCATTCACCAGCCACAACCTATTCAATAGAATTTATTTAACCTTACGTACATGTAGGTAAACCTTGTAAGTGCCTACATTTATGCATTTATGTGAATAAGCAAAGCATTCTCAGCCATCGTAAACTCAACAAACCCATTCTTACACTTTGCTCAGATACCGTCACGATTCTTCAAATTGAGCCTTTCATCTGTAACCATAATAACAATAAGGGTTTCCATATATCCATAATGGTTGTTGACTCTATATCCCAACCAACCGAATTATGGCGACATCCAAATCCTACTTCAACTCAGATGTACAAGTTCCTAGAACATGTAAGGGGTAAATATGACCCCGAAATCAAAGACTATCCGACATTGCACAAGTGGTCCGTCGACAATATCACGGAGTTCTGGGAGGAAGTATGGAACTTCTGTGGCATAAAAGCATCTAAGCCTTACTCGCGTGTATGTGTTTCAACATCATCAAAATCCTCCAAATATTAGAGGTCTAACCTAGATAACTTATAACAAAATTTACCCCTATTTATCAGATTATCAGGTTCGCAAAACGCTTAACTTGACACTCGATAGGTTTTACCGGACAATGCGTCTATGTTTCCTAGACCTGACTTCTTCTCCGGCACACTATTGAACTTTGCGGAGAACCTCCTATTCCCGGAGAATGCGGACGTTGACGAGTCCTCAACTGCAATTATAACGGTTACTGAAGTTGAGGAACAGCTTGTTTCGACGACATGGGCTGAACTACGAGAAGCAGTACGACAATGTTCCAACGGCTTGAGGGCGGCCGGCTTGAAGCCTAAAAATGTTGTTGCCGGCTTCGTATCAAATCACCACCAAGCTCTCGTAGCAATGTTATCCGCAGCCGCCATCGGAGCCGTGGTACGTATAAATTTATGTTAGGTCCCGTCGAGATTTTAATTCTGTACTTCTCAAAATGATCGCATGCTTTATATGACATTACCAATAAGAGGTAGCTAACGTTCTGGCAGTGAGTAAAACATCATAGCTCCCTTGCAACCAATTTTCAGAAAACAACGCCTTACATATTTGAGAAACGAACGAGAGTAGAAAATGCTAACAATACACTTTTTTTATATATATCAGCTGGACCGGAATAAGCCCGGATAACGGAGTAAGCGCCGTCTTGGATAGGTTGGTTCAGCTTGAGCCCAAGGTCTTGTTCGCAGATAACGGAACTGTGTACAATGGTAAATCATGGATTGGTACGGACAAGATATCACAAGTAGTCGATGAGCTCAAGTCCAAGGGTTTGGAACTTGTCGTCGTCATAAATAATGTCCCAGATTTCGACTTAGGTCTAGAAGAACTGGACTCGAAAGGAATAGTAGCTAAGGAATACGAAAGCTTTCTGAAGAGGTATTTTCCCGGCAAAGACTCCAAAAGCTAGCACCGTTGATATTAACATCATACAGCGGCGGTAACAAGCCCCTGAAATTCGAACAACTTCCGCCCTCGCATCCTCTCTATGTCTTATTTTCTAGTGGTACTACGGGCTTGCCAAAAGCCATAGTTCACTCGGCGTTAGGTACGCTGATCCAACATAAGAAGGAGCTGTTCCTCCATTCCTCGCTCAATTCGACTTCTCGGTTGTTCTACTATACCACTACATCTGTATGTGCCTATCGTCCAAAACTAGTTTCACCCCCTTTCAGACCTACTCCTAAAAAAAAACACGCTTAATCCAAATCGGCAGACATTCGGGTTCTGGTGGCAGGCTCGAGTTGCCTCGACTACATTATAAAGAAGTCATTTTCTAATACTCGTTGCTATAGTGGATGATGTGGCATTGGAGTATATCAGCTCTTTCTTGCGGCACAACCCTGATTCTCTACTCGGGCTCGCCCTTCAAACCGCACGGCTATCTCTCTTTACCCCGACTTCTTTCTTCTCTACGGGCAACCCACTTCGGTACCTCTGCCGCATATCTGACAACACTCGAGACGAACTCGGTTTATCCAATTCAATCACTCGATCTTTCTTCCCTACAGGCAATCTACTCAACAGCCGCACCCTTGCCGCCGTCAACATTCTCCTTCGTTTATAAGGCATTCCCCGCTCATGTCAATCTAGCATCTATCACCGGTGGCACTGATATTATTTCCTGCTTTGGTCTCCCATGTCCGCTACTTCCAGTCCATGTGGGCGAAATTCAATGTGCCGCGCTTGGTATGGCCATTGATGTAGTAGACTCTATCAGTGGCACCCCGATTCCTGACGGAAATGGAGAGCTAGTGTGCGTAAAGCCGTTTCCCTCTCAACCTCTGACCTTTTGGGGACCTGGAGGCGATGCCAAGTACCGTGCAAGCTACTTCGAACGCTTCGATGGCATATGGCATCATGGTGATTTCCTGCGCATGAATGCCAAAACGGGCGGTATTATTATGTTGGGGCGAAGTGATGGTGTCCTAAAGCCTGGTGGTGTAAGATTTGGCAGCGCCGAGATATACAACTTGCTGACCAAGTTTTTCGGGAGTGAGATAGAAGATGCAGTATGTGTTGGTCGAAGGCGGGAGACAGACCGCGACGAAACTGTCTGCTTGTTTGTTGGCATGGCTGGAGGGAACAACTTCACCCCTGAGCTACAGGAACGGATTAGAGGCGTGATACGGAAAGAATTAAGTCCACGACATGTCCCTGCTGTGATCGAAGAATGCGGAGCGGGAGTCCCGAAGACGCTAAACGGGAAGAAGTACGCTTTTATTATATCTCATTCTTAGGTTCTAAAGTATATCAGCTAATGTCCAACCAGAATCGAAGTTGCAGTCAAACAGATTCTCTCCGGAATCGACATAAAAACAAATACCAGTGTTGCGAATCCTGAATCTTTGGCTTGGTTCCAAGAATGGGCGTCAGCACACGACTAAGATGGTATGGAATAATAGACTTCACGAGAAAGAAGGGGAAGAGTTATTCAATAGATATTAGGTCTAGGTTCAGTAATAGGCGGAAAACCAGGGACACAACTTCAGGGAACCTAGGTAGCTACCTAGACTACCTAGTTAACGAAAAGAAGACGATTGAAATGTGAATAGCCTGTATAATCACTAGAAATTCACCTCTCCTTCAAGATACCCCTTATCATGTTTAGAAACTTCCCTCACCACATGATCTCCCTCAGCCTTGCCTTCTCGTCATCATTCGCAAAAATGACTTCAATACCCATCCTCGCTAATCCTAGGATTTCCTCTCGCCGTAGTTTAAAGTGCTCCTGGATAAGCCTCCATTCGTTCGACAGCGGACTTCCGAAAACGCCCACATCATCAGTCTGGTAATCTAGTCAGCCTACCGCCAGCCGTATGCAAGTCGGTTTAGTCCAAGCGCTTCAAACTTACACAAGGTACGACAACCGGGCCATCGACGCGCCACCACTCCCCAAAATGATGCGCCTCGAAACTACCAATGATCATCTTGGCGTGGACATTGCAGCTGAGACAAAGCTCCAGCCCAATCCCCCTTCGCGCCGTAATCTGCCTCTTGACCGTCTCCGGGACGTGGATAACGTGGCCCAGCCGATCCGGCGTCCAGCTCATAATGGTGCGCAGCTCAGCCTCTCCAGCGCTGGCCTCCGCCTCGGCGAAATGGACTGTGACTTTCAGCCCGGCCGCTCTGGCCTGCTCGATCGCAGGCGTGAACAGCGCCACATCGCCCTTTGTGGGGTCGCCGCACAGATCGACGCCTACGACGCCCTGGTCGCGGAACCGCTTCGCCAGTGCGATCACCTCGAGCGCTTCGTCGAGGACATTGCGCCTGTCGATGGAGAGGATGAGCCGGGCGTGGAGAGTCTGCGCTAGCGCTTGTTCTTCCTCGCTTATCGCCTGCAGCACCGCCGCCACGTAGCCTGCCTTATCTAGGCCCGCGGCGGGCATCGTGCGGGGTGTGGTCCTCAGCTCGAGATACACCACTCCGTCGGCTGCGAAGTCACGCACGACGGAGCGGGTGGAGAGCTCGAGGGAGGGGACGTCGTTGATTAGGTTGTAGATGTAGGATGAGAAGAGCGGGAAGAAGCTAGAGAAAGATGACCTCAGCTTTTAGCTCCTCATAGCAAAGGGGGGAAATGACTACGCGTTTGTCGTCCCTCTAGGACTAGGTAGGCTATGCTAGGCTAGGCTGGTTTCTTACGTTGTCAGGTCGTAATCATGTCTACCCGGCGGCATCACGACGAGAGGGTCTTCGAGATCCGTCTCGGCGGCTGCCTTTTTGACTTCCCATATCTCGTGCAGGCATTGCCGACTTATACTTCCGGTTAGATGGGCATGAAGCTATCATTAACGAAGCAAGAGTTAATATAATTCAATTAATGTGTCCGAAGCTGGTCTGATTACCTCAATTTTAGGCATGAACTTGAAGTCTAACTCTAGTTCTTGAGCCATGATGCCGCGCGAGTCAAAATGTCGTACTTTGATCGCTGGTGAGCGGCGAAGACTTGTATGTAGCTGGAGCTTTTTGTGATCAGACAAGCACAAGCTAGCTGTCGACTACCGACGACGGAGCCCCTCATTAAGTAAAAACCACACAGTAACTTGGTATTTGATATTCGACTTAGTTTATATTATAATATCAAATATCAACAAATATCAAAGCCTTAAATAGGTTCTGATTTGACACTTGTAATATCTTTAGTATTTTGTCGCTAGTAACAGGTAGCTAGCTGCCTGTGTTATATCACCCACATGATGTCAAGTCAGGTAGCAATGCCCATCAATAATCACGCGCAATGATACACAGTGTTTAAAAGATTGTCTATCCGAATGAGGCTTGTCAGATTCCCATCGAGTAACCCTTCTAGAAGTTCCGTCTGCATAAATATCAGATCCCCCCGACCCATCACGGCATGTACGTTTCCGTAGTAAGCGGTCCGTTCAACGGCCTTATCAAAGCAAGGCCGGAGTTCTTCGAAATGTGCAATGTTTGACGAAGCGGTGTCACTAGCAACTAAAAGTGTCGTTTAAATGCTTGCCTCGGGCTTTTTTCCTCATCTCGTTGCTCAAATAAGCACTGCATGTTTAGACCTTTGTACGGGATCGGAACAAATAACCGAGTTAACCCCAGCCATTCATACATTCATACATTCATACCACGCATCTTATGAGAATGTCTTCCTTTTTGTTTTTGGGAAGCTGGCAAACTGGGTTACAGTGGGAGTTGGGAAAGCTGGGGAGGGGTTCCATTATCGGGTCTGATGTCTTCAAGTCAAGCCAGTACCTTGCATAGGCTAGGATCGAGAGTGCCTCGTTAACGAGACGGTCAAGGCTAATGCGGCTAGGGCACGGGCCAGGGACGATTCTGGTAGTATAGGTATCCGTATTTGAAAGGCCGCAATAAGAAAGGTATGTATGATTTCTTGCTCTCGCAGCAAAGCTGTGATAACGACAGCATATACTATTGGGCTTGGATTAGTCTGCTGTGCCGCGAGCGTAGAATTACATGCGAGGCTAATTTAATAAGTTGGGGGGTAAATAGTATAACCATCTTCGAAAACCCGAACCTATACCGTTTTTTTTTTCCCTTTCTTTCTTTTATCAATTCGATTCTACCGTGCTAGTACATTCATATGCACAAAGACAAAGGAAAAACAAAGGGTATTAGGTGGGATCCATGATATATGATGTTATGTGCCTATCCTAAGACTTTTGGTCACAAAGGGGACGTATAGGTAGAAGTACTATACTGCTTGTAGAAGCCTACCTAAGCCTTGCCGACTTGCTTGATATCCTGTCTCCGGTCAAATGCAATAAAATAAACTAGCTGGTCGGATTGGTGAGAACACGAGGATGGTAAGCACTGGTAAGATCTATCTATTCGGTAGACATGATTTCAAAATCCCCTTGGCCAAGTTACTGAATCAAGGTTTTTTTCTGAGATGCATTGCGTACCTGGTACTTAAGTATGTTGTCTGAATAATAATATTTTCGCGACTTATATACGTTGTTGGAGTGAGTAAAATCTTTACGTAGACTGACTGATGAGAGGAAAGCATCAATTTAGAGGAGAGAAAACCTGGAAAGGGTGAAGAATTAAAAGAAGTCGACAGGCACCTATTACATTACGTTAGGTTATGCTAGGTTATGTACTTCGTATCTCCCTGGTAGGTATGGCGCAAAGTACATAATAAGGTTCGCGTTACATAACTGCTGAGTATTTAATTGCCCGTTCCGCAAAGCCAGAAAAGTACATAGATCAAAGTACCAAAGCCCGAGCGCTTACTTACGCACACGTATGCGGCGTAATTAGTTGTCGGAGCGAATAGGATGCCTTATTAGTCAGTCCTATTATTCCCCCTTTTAGCGAATTGCAGCGCGGCCTGGGAAGTAAGTAGGCACTCTTATATCCATCGAATCTTATTTTACATTTGCTCGGTATTTGGTGGTTGCATGTCGCTTACCACATCGCACGCAACCTACCTTATATATAGGTATATATATATATACATTTGTGCCGGTTTAGGTTTTCCCTTTCTTTACGACAACTAATGTCTTCACTTCCATTTAGATCTAATGGAGGTAATGTAGGTACATATATAGTATGTTAACTAAGGCGATCACGTAAATAAAAGAGGTAGCATACACATGTACCTACCTAATATAGACAATATCTTCATAGCTAAAATAATATAGGTAAGGTATGGTACATATATACATATGCTTAATGTTTGTTCGGGCGGCGCGATCTGCATTAGCTTATACACATAAGACGGTACATAAATTCGTGCAATCGCGAGAAGGGAGGTCGCAAAGGAGGGAATTAGAATTGTAGTACCAGTCTGCATACAAATTAGTACACCTATACACCTAGATCCCCACATAAATTTTGACGCATGTATGTACATTCGCTATCTCAGGGTACCTAGGCTTAACTTAGCTTACCTGACCTTCATTTATTTCCTGTTCCTACTCCTACAGCAGCAGTAGTACTTCCTTCCAGATTGCTGCTTTCTTTCTATTTTTTTTTTTTTTCCAATCTCTAAAATCCGAAGGCGTATGATAGGTACCTATTCTTTTCTACGTAACAAACTTAGCAGCTTAACAATTAGGGATTACCTAGCAATTACTACCCGCTGGTGGTCCTTATCCTATTCTGTCCTCTCTCTCTCCACACTTTTTTTTTTTTTTTTTTTTTTTCATTCTTCGGCCCTGACAATTAAGTCAATCTCTTCTACATCTCCGAGTGTGGCCTAGCCGGAGCTTTATTTTATTTTGATTTTTAACCCTTTTAATACTGGTCAGAGCACTACGACAAGGTCCCCCCTGGAGCTTACCACTTCCCTCTCTCACCCTTACCCCGAGTTGATTTCCAACCTCACACCTTTTCTTTCTTTTTTACCCCCTTCGGTGTTCTCTACGCTATTCGCGATCTCCAACATCAACTCTATCCACACCGCTTGACGACACCCGTCGTCTATCACCGTCCATCCAATTCTCTCCCTCCCTCCTCCCCCTCCGCTACTCCTCGGCCCTCTCCTTGACGCACACCCATTGCCGCCGCCGCCATGGACAATCAACGTCCAAACGATGTATCGCCCGAGGCAATGCAGGCGCGCATTCAGCAGGCGCGACGCGAGGCTGAGAACTTGAAGGATAGGATCAAGCGAAAGAAGGATGAGCTGGCCGACACCACCCGTAAGTAATCCGTTTTCATCAATTGAACAACTTTCCCGGCCCTTGCAAACGCGTTACAATTGATGCGCTCCTAACACTTCTATCCCTCACTTTTTAGTCCGCGCCGTGGCACAGCAATCTCACGAAGCAATTCCCCGAAATCAATTAATGAAGACAAAGAGGACACTGAAGGGTCATTTGGCAAAGATATATGCTATGCACTGGTCGACTGACCGAAGACATCTGGTATCTGCTTCGCAAGACGGCAAGTTGATTATTTGGGATGCGTACACGACGAACAAGGTCCACGCTATCCCCCTACGGTCATCATGGGTCATGACCTGCGCTTACGCCCCAAGCGGTAATTATGTTGCCTGCGGTGGTCTCGATAACATCTGCTCTATCTACAATCTCAACCAGAACCGAGATGGGCCGACGCGCGTTGCCCGTGAGCTATCCGGCCACGCTGGCTATCTATCTTGCTGCCGGTTCATTAACGACCGGAGCATTCTTACATCGTCAGGTGATATGACTTGCATGAAGTGGGATATCGAGACTGGAACTAAGGTCATGGAGTTTGCGGACCACCTGGGCGACGTCATGAGCATCAGCCTGAACCCTACGAATCAAAACACATTCATATCCGGTGCTTGCGATGCTTTCGCGAAGCTATGGGATATTCGTGCCGGCAAGGCCGTGCAGACATTCGCTGGTCACGAATCCGATATCAACGCCATTCAATTCTTCCCGGATGGCCATTCGTTCGTAACAGGGTCTGACGACGCAACGTGCAGACTATTTGATATTCGAGCGGATAGGGAGCTCAATCTCTACGGGGTAAGTGGCTGGGAAAAGGATATCGCCGGTCTAGCGAATACTAACTAAGATGGCTATAGTCTGAATCTATTCTATGCGGTATCACGTCCGTTGCTACTTCCGTTTCTGGCCGCCTACTATTCGCTGGATATGACGATTTCGAGTGCAAGGTAAATATTGGATCGCTCCGCCAACTTGAAGTTCGCAGGTTAACGGTTATTTTTTTAGGTGTGGGATATCACCAGAGGAGAGAAGGTTGGATCTCTTGTAGGCCACGAGAATCGTGTCAGCTGTCTGGGTGTTAGCAACGACGGTATCAGCCTGTGCACAGGCTCTTGGGACTCCGTGGTAAGTCTCGGTCGCGTGTTGCTTATATCGCTCGAAGTATGCTGACGTATAGCAGCTCAAAATCTGGGCATACTAGATGGAAATCCACGTCGAGATGGAGCATTATTTACGCGGATCGCTCGCGTATCTCTTGCTCTCCTTTTTCAGATGAATATTTCGAATTAATTTCAACCTGCCAAGCATAACGAATCGTCCAGGTTCGATGCTATCAGGACGAAGTCACGACAGCCTTTCCCAGCACCTATTTTCCTTACTGGCCTGTGTTGTACTCGATTCCCACCGGACTACTGTTCGCCGCTGCCGACTGAGGGGCCAAGGGAGTATATAGTTCCCGGCCCTGTTCGCTTTTAGATACCTCCATAATATCATATTTCTCTGCCCAATTCGCATCTGTCAGCTAGTCCGCTAATATACCGCCTCGGACTTGAATGGTACTAATTTACAACGCTCGGCTCGACTTGCTCTTCGAAGCTGGACACCGGGCACTTCAATTTACAAGGCGAAGGTGCGGCATCTTCTTGAACCCTTGGGCTTTCCCTTACGATTCAGTTCAAAAATTTCGGCGACTCGATAAACGGATACAGTCTTTCCCCTCTTTGTGGAGGCATGTTGATATGAAAAGAGGCTTCCACCCGGAAACAAAAACAATTCTTGCGCGTCTACTTGATTCCTGTTTATTGCCCTTTCCCGCCCCTGATCTTACTATAGTAGATGGAGTGGGTGAGGTTTTGATTGGCATTTTTTCTTCTGTGGATAAAAGGAAAAATCACTTGAGTGTGGTGACTTTTTTAACTGAGTCCAGTGGAAGGGGGCGAGGGGGAGGATATGCAGTAACTTAGGGTTTTTTTAGTGGTGGCTGGTCATCTTACGGGTGTTTCTTAGAGGTCGTCTCTTATCGGCGTATCCTTCCTAGTACCAGGGAAATCGAGCGGCTAGGTGCAGCTGAATGAAGTAGGGGCAAGATGAACACATTCGCATCCGGCATCGTACCGGCCCTTCCCTTACTGTCTGTACCATAGTCATGTCATATTGAAACGCTGAAATCATCCAAAAACTAATTTGGTATTGAAAATCGTCAGGTTGCCGCGCTGTTTAGTGATGTTCTTTAGAATAGATCTCCTTTGTTTAAACATGTGAGACGGGTTTGCCATAGGATAAAAAGGGTCTATGTTGACGCAGATAGGAGAGAGTAGCTTGACAATATCCTAGCGCTTTAGGCTTACCTAGGTACGTATATTGAACTCGTATCTATGAACTAGAGAGAGAGAGAGAGAGATTATTATTATTATTCGTCTATATTCCCTAGCAGTTGTCAGCACGTTGTTTAGACTCAATGCTTACGCCTTATTAGTAGGCATATAGCTTAATTATCGTAGTACTATTATAAATGAGGATATGATTTAAATACCGACGCTTGATGTCTCTCATTCGCTATTGCTTTAGATCGTTAATGCTGCTCCTGATCAGATATGTCTATATACAAGTTGATATGTTCTGCCCAAAAACTAATATGGAGCGAGGTAAGAATGATATATCTATGGAGAAATGGGACATCTACCTAGATAAATAGTACGTTTGGTATCGTTATAGTACTATGAATCTTGTGAAGTTGGAAGAAGACCGTTAACAACTAGTCAGCACTCAACTGTACACTCTAGAAATATATATTCTGCATGGTTTATCTAACATGATTATCTACCCGCTACTTTGCGACTCAGACTCTCCAGCCGTCAACCTGCTTCACTTGTTATTCACACTTCCGAAGCGATGAAGCCTAAACTTGCTCTATGTAATGTCTTTAGGCTTAAGTAGGTACCTAATGTATCGTAGCAGCAGGTAGGCTGGTTATACTAAGTTATCTCGAAGATTTCGATAGTAGAATAGGATAAGATTATATGCCAGATGCTATGCTATACGAGAGACATGTCGCCTTATTAAGAAGAATAGTTGTCCTCGGTAGAGACGATACCATAGCAGTGGTTTGGCTATGAAGGTGGTGTTACTGGTTTCGGTTTCGGGCAGGCCATCAAAGCGTCGGCATAGCCGACATGGACAAGATTGGAGTTATTTTTAGCCAGAGCAGCCAGCCTCCTTTTCGACTTACATACACCCCAGCTGCATTTTGCCGTCGCCCCCAAGCTAGCAACTACCTTACCTACCTCCTAGGTAACTGTCTTTGTTACTCCTACTGGTTGCTAGGGCATCGTGCTTCTAGAAGTGTTCTATCAGGTAAACATCAGATCATAGATAGAGCATGCTGTCGGGGTTTCACTGCGCAGCATCCAATAATTCTGTAACTGCTCTTTTAACTTATCCCATTAGGCTATTTGCATTTATCAAGACTGTTGTCATGAGATGATGGTGTGCGCTCTATGCAATAGCCGTTATCTCACTATTTTTCCTCCGATGCAAGATCAAATGATCACTCACTTGCAAAGCCTTGTAAGCCTTTGCAAGCCGCAACGGATGTTTTATTATTAGAACGGGCAGCGTGACGTATTGTACATGACTAGCCTTCCCCAGCTCATTTTCGCGGACATAATTTCAAAAAGGCCTTTGTTAATACTGGTTGCTTTGTTAGATTTGGTAGAAGCTGATTCTTCGAGGCGCTGGGTCCCTCAAAAAAGAAAATACAAATTTCTTGCCATTGTCACGGCTCTACCCTTCCACTATGTAATGTAATATTGATCATATCAAACAATGCTATATGTTGTAATATGTTGCAAGGGATATATAGTGTATACGGTATACCAGGCATAAAACATGGGTACCTAGGGTATGGATTAGAAACGAGATAGTTCTCGTGAGTCAAGATAAACAAGGAAAAAAAAGAAGGAAAGGCTTCTGGACACGGACCGTTCACGACCAGCCCTGTTCCTCTTCTTCCACGTTTTAATCCTTGTAGAGAGGCATCTCGTATTGACAGCACGCAACGCCGCATCCCCGATCCAGCGGATGCGTACGTGTGTGCGTGTGCGGCCGGGCAGTGCAATTAATCCTTCCACATGGTTTAAA
Source organism: Daldinia caldariorum (assembly GCF_022478825.1). Classification (NCBI taxonomy): domain Eukaryota; kingdom Fungi; phylum Ascomycota; class Sordariomycetes; order Xylariales; family Hypoxylaceae; genus Daldinia; species Daldinia caldariorum. The sequence continues at coordinate 457,285 of NW_025953052.1, read as the reverse complement.
GGAACAATTAGATCAAAACAATTGGCAGCTAATCAGGATATATGGACGATTTGGTCGATCCATTATCATCCCAACTCCTTGGAAAGATATCTCGAAAAAATAAAAATAAATAAATAAAAATAAGTAAAAAAAGAAGCTAATCATCTAGGTGACGTTAGTAAGTTGTAAAACAAAGTTGCATGGGTTAGTGCAACCTAGACAGACACCTTAATCGTACATAATACATATTCTCTAACGTAGCGCATCATTTGATCACATAAAGGCTAAACCGAAAGTGCGCTGTATTGTGGCGTCTGAAACATCCTGATGCACGCCGTAGCCCTTCCTCTGCAGCTCCTTTCTTTTGGACTTTTGGGCTTTGGGGCTTTTTTATCCCTCCTTCCCTATTAGTTGATAGTTGATTTGGACATTGTTCCAGAAGCATTCCTTTTTCAGTCCTTGCATTCCAAGCTAGACCCTAACTTAATCCAACCTTGCCTGCTTTGCCAACCTTAGTAACCCTCGTCGTCCATCCCTTCTTTTGAAAAAAAAAAAAAAAAAAAAAAAAATTACTGGGCCGTTGCCCTGTGTACATCAGCCTATCCTATCTTATTTTCTGCTTCCTTCCCTTACACCAAAACCCTACAACATCCGCACCATCCACATCATTCACCACCCCCCTCCCCGGAACAAGATTCCTTGTCTTACTCGTGGTCTTGCCCACACCGATTGAAAACCTATCGCATATATCAATCCTCCTACCCCCTCCTCTCGTCCAACACTCGCCCAATATGACCTCTACTTCCGAAAACGTAAACCTTAACCCTACTCCTGCACAGGAAGAATTTCAAGATTTTCTAGAAAAGAACACTGATCGCGGCTCACGAGTACACCCCGAAGATCGCGAAGAAGCTCGGGGAGAGACCGATAATTCCGACGAGGACGAAGAAGATCGCTACCGCAACGCACAGATAGAAGCAGCTATGCGCGTCCCTAATTTAACAGGCGAAGTAAAGCTGCCACCGCCTAGCTTTGATTCGGGCCGTAGCACTGGTGTGAAGGGCGTCATTGCCGATGCTCGTGCCTATGAGCAGGCTCGTCAAAATAAGTGGCGGAACAAGGTTCGCGCCGCTCGCCAATCTGTATTCGGAAAGGGCGAGACAGCTCGTTCTACTGGCTCGCATAGCGGCGAAAGCGAAGAAGATGAAGACGAGGACACCTTTCTCCAACAATGGCGGGAGACGCGAAGACAGGAGCTCGAGAGAGAAGCTAAGAACGGTATCCGTAACCGGAGAACAAGCCCGAGCCTGAGGATGTTTGGACGCTTCGACAGTGTCGACGCATTGGGATATCTAGATGCCATTGAGAAAGTGGGAAGAGATACGATTGTGGTAGTATTCGTTTACGACCACGAGGTTAGTCAATTCCTCTTCTACAGTTGTCTATCGTCGCATACTAAACAGATAAATAGTGTCAAGTATCAGGCCTTATTGAGTCGGCACTGCGACCTCTGGTCACTTCTCATCCCGAAATACATTTTGTCAAAGTCCACTACGAGGACATCGAATTCGACAATGCCGCTGTCCCCACAATCCTTGCCTACCGAAATCAAGGAGACTTATTTGCCAACCTAACGGGAATCATCGACATGATTCCTGACGACGAAGACTTCGATAGTGACTCGTTAAAGAGGATTTTCAAGAAGCACAGCATTATATAAGACCGCTTCTCCGCTTCTCGGTCACTTTGCAAGAGCAAACGCTGGCGTTGCTATTTCACTTATAAGAGCGCAGTTTTTAGTCAGTCTTCGATTTATTCGAGTTAATACCTGACACGTCAAGGCGCGTGATGAGATGAGCGTGCCCGCTCGTCGGGATATTCTAGCGTTACCTTACGGCTCATTTATGCTGAGCTGAATTTGGTGGATTCCAATACTTCCATCCAGAAGTATCAAGGCTCCGCCTTCGTCGTCGGCCTATTTAGCTGGCTACGCTAAGCCAACTGTGGCGGATGGTGGTCGACTCACGTCTATATAGACTTAGGAAATATGTGTAGCGAGTTAGGGTGTTGTTCACGGGCAATGAGAGTAATGGTGCCAGGAACGATGATAATGATAGGGCCGATGGATGGTAGACGAAGGGCACGTTCAAGGCGTTCGAGTGACCGCGATATCCCATTGATGTCGTTACAATTCAGAAAAGCGGAAAGGTCCGGGGGGGTTATAGGGGTTATAGACTTGATCTAAGACTAGGTACATACCTACGTATCTACTCGACATGCATTGGTTCTCACGACCAAAGCCTTGACCAGCGGGGGAATCCTTCGAGGACTTTAACCGTTGTGTCGTAAATTAATAATACCGAACTTTACCAGACGGGATGGTTATCTTGTTCGTAAACTGTAGTTATTCAGAATGTACCTATGTTGTGTTTCCCAACCCCATTCTATGCTAGGCTGTAATAGGTGATGGGTGTTAGGTTGCTATTGTATTATCGGCACATTGTATAGTGATCGTAATGATACACTCACTACCTAAGCCTAGCCTTGCGTCGAGGCCATGGCCGGTGGGTTAGATAGAGTTTTGGGTCTTACCCAGAGATTCTCTGGTGTAAAATCTCGTTCTTTGTAAACGATACGATACGTGTGGATTATATCTTGGTCTGTCAGAGATTTCTCTGACCTTTTAATACCTACTGTGACTTACTACCTAACGTACATGTAGGTGGTTATGTACTGTACCTAGTACCTAAGGTACCTTGCACTGTAGGTGATGGGCCATGGCAGATGCAGCTCGTCTGAACCCCCACCCATTTCCCGCGTCTTATCAACAACATCCAGTATTCCCTATTCTCTATTCCCCCCCTCTACGCCCTGCTTCTTCCTGGCGATGCACCAACCTGAAGTTAGATACGCCAGAAAAAGGAAATTCTGCAACGTGATACATTTCGATCCCCTTCCATATCTATCGTCACCTTTCTTCTAAGCACATACTCAATTCTTCTTCGGATAAGAAATTCTGATAGACAGGTAAGTTGAATTTCCATATTGGTTATGTTATCTTCTGTATTGTACCAGGTATTACGTAGGTACAATATCTACAGGCGGGGTTTAGCATCAGCTAAGCTGCTAGACTGCTAGACTGCTAAAGGTAGACGGTGCCTAGTTTCGCTAGTGCAGATCCCCCCTCCACCTGACCTAAAGCATTGGATGTACTACTTCCTCTGATACTTTCTCTGATTGTCCTATTTTCTAGATCCTATATCACATACGACATTACATACACCTGCTGACCTAGAGGACAAGATTTGACCGGATCCTTAGATAAGTATCCCAAATTCGACACGTTGATACGAAAGTCTACCCGAACGTCTACGGCCCAACTTTGACTTACCTTAGGTACCTAGGTAGAATACTTCAATATCGGGAATATCTACCTAAGCAACCTTGGAACCGGCCCACGTCGCACTAGGGGGATTATATTAGGTAGAGATTCCCCATGGTACCGTTGGTATTCATAGTACCCATAGTTTGCCTTGGGAACTTATAGTACTTGCATGTACCCCGGTACATACTACATACACAGGTTCTAGCTGAAGTTCCCTATAAACTCTAAGGTGAGGATACCCCGCCCCCTCTATGTCCCCTCCATGCCCTCTAGGTACTATGTGTATCCGCGCGCGCCGTAATACGTAAGATGGTTTGAGTTTCAGTAAGGCAGCTTCGCACAGTTTTACCTGCCTTGGCCTTACTTGCTTTACTTGCCTTGCTGCTTTACTTGCCTTACTTGCCTCTTGCCTCTTGCCTCTTGACTCTTGCCTTTCACAGTCTCAACTACTTCGACTTCCTTGATTATCTACCTACCTACCTAACCCAACTAATTATTACTATATTACTATTATTACCTACATCTAGTAAGGTTAGGTATTCATCCAAAACCCATCCAACCGAATTCTTCATTTGCTCACCCCCATTTATTCTTCTTATCCCCCTCCTCCCACTCGCAAGGCAGCCAGCAACTGCAAAAACCCCGCCGACGAACCATTTACAGCGTGCGTACGTATGTACATAACATAACATAACATGATATCATATCGAGAAACAATATTATTAGTCTCACCTCGTCTTTGGCTGCCTTACATATATTTCCTTGCTCTTACCCTTAACTTAAACCCGTCCTTACAGTTCTGTTATACTGTTTTATAACTTCTTGTCCGGTCTTGATATCTAAACCCTCTTTCACCTGGAGTCTGCTCCCTTAAAACCCTACACATGTATTCTCCTCTGGCACTACTTTCTACTTTCCATCTCTCCTCTTCCTTCTTATCTCACAGGGCTCAATAAAAACCTAAACTGACACTTTCATATTTAATTCGTCTAGGCATCTCAGCCGCACGACCCTTTCTTGTCCATCTTCTTAGGTATATGCAACTTGGACATCTCGATTCCAACTTATCTGGGGTAGCTTGTTTGTCTGGTACCGATATTCGCACCTCACAACCTCGTCTAGACCCATAATACCTCCTATTTGTCTGCTCATAGCCTGCCGCGTGTTCTGCCATCCTCGTTTGGTTTGCCATATTGCAACGGTAAACTCGAGGTATGACGTGATCCTGCCAAAGGTGTCTTGTTCTACCGCGTAATGGAACAGCCCGAACCGTCGACACCTACCGATATACCGACTGTTGTTCCCCATATTTCTGCCGACCCTCCTACCCATTCTAGTGCAGCCAGGTCGAGTCAGAACAATAGTAACCATACTTCTAACTCCGTACCCTCACTACGATTCCCCCGGCCCCTAGGTAACCGGCAACTTACCAACTGGATATCATCTAGTTCGCCCGATATTATGCAGCCGGAAAACTTCCCTGATGATGACCCCACCCTGGCCGAGCTAGGCTACGACGTCATCGGTACCGATGGCGAGAGCCAGGCCGAGTCTACTGCCAGTTCCCTAGATTACCAAAGGACCGATGACGTTCAGAGCCTCGTCGGCACCGATATCGGTACCGACGTTGACGCCAACGAAGTCGATACTGATTCTTCCGACGACGAAGAGGGGGAAGAGGAGGCTACTACACTAAATGAAGCCCCCGCAATCAGCACAGTCATTGATACCGTCGTCGAATACGCCGTTGAATCCGACGAGGAAGATGCCGATGTAGAAACACTGGCAAATCAGAGCCTCGAGCATCCTACAGACTTCTCCCAGCATGGTATCCTAAGTCTACCACGTCGAGCAGAGATTGACCAAAGCCAGGCCCGGGAAGCCCTTGCGGAAATCCACAAGTTACCTTCTCAAGAGATGGTACTGGGCAAAGAAAACGGTGCGCGTCTATTTCCTCCTGAACGTGAGGACCCGGAAGACTATGTCCCAGAAGTCTTTCGTGCTGCACTGAGGTTTGTCCAAGGGAATTACCGTGTCTTGACTGCCCTCTCTGGATTTGTTGTTTTCTATACCCTGGTCATAACTGGAAAATACTTCCTGTTCGGTCCGCCGACCCCGAAAGTCCTATCCACCGTCCCGATAGCCTCGATTTCCCCCACGGCCATTCCCTCCCCCTTTGGGAACCCCATATCAACTTCTGTATCCACGCCAACTTTGACTAGTACGCAAATCCAAAAGGCGTTGCAGACGAGTACTTCACCAAGCGGCCTCGTCTTCACAACATTCGGGAAAGATAAGGACGGTGCCAACCGATCTCAACAAAAGACCATCTGTTTGGCAGAGCTTCATGGTCGAAACGAGATCATAGTAAAAATCCCCCAGACCGTGAAGTCTTCCTGGCTCGCAAAAGACGCCATATTAATTGCCGTGAGTCGTGGTTTATACGATATCCCGACCAAGGTAACCTCTGTAGACGAGGGTTTCTTGATCCAGATACCTTTAGAGGAGGCCTGCAATGTCTTAGTCGTATCTATTGCCACAACCTCGAAGCCTAAGGTTAAGGAGACCTTTCACATCGATTTCGGCAGAAACAAGTTCACTGACGCGCTCGGTGCTGGAAAGCAGCTGGTCAAGGACTTCGCGCAGAAATTTGTCGACACCGTCAACGAGACAACGGCGTGGGTTGAAGAGACTTACATGCCGGCTCTAGATGTCATGTCGAAACAAGTCTGTAGCCAAACATCGTCTGTCACAGATGTCTTGCTGCAGGGGTTCAAAGATATTGTCAATGCTGTCTTCGGTATTCCTTCTCATCTCGTGTCCCAGGTTATCACTCAAATCAAAGAGTCTTTCCACGATGACGATCTGGCACGACGCCAGCACCAAGTACAGCTAGAGCTCATGAGAGGGGCACGCGACCTCCGCGATGAAGTTGCGTTACGTTACCTTTCCGCGCAGCTCAGATCTAAGCTTTGGTGGCTTCGACTGCGGGGGAAGACGGACGCATACCAACGCTATCTCTCGAAGGCGGAAGCTTACCTAAAAGAGAGGACCGTGAATGTCAAAGCAGCCAGCCGGGAAAGAGCCGAATATGTCAGAAAGCAGATACAGTCACGGCGAAAGAACGGACATGGCGAGACGAGAGGTTCTTTCTGGAATAAGCGCACCAGAGGCCCCCAGGCTTAATCTGCTCTTTCTAGATCTTTCAATTGCATGGTCGGTGAGGGTGATCTCAGGGATGGCGTTTGGCTAGGTTAATTTGGTGGTTTTTGCTGGTTATCTTGTCCTCGGTTATCTATCCTAACACCACTACAGAACAAAGCGGTGCTTCCTTTGACTCTCCACTTATCTCTCCTCGACTCAGCTGCCACATCAACGACACATGTACACAAGGATGGTGACTACTAGGAGTATGACAAGATGTTATATTCCCCCTTTTCTTAGGGTCAAGCGGCGGGACTACTTGGGGGTGACGAAGTTCAGAAGCTTTACGTTTTAACATAAATTCTTACTATCAACCTCGTTTGGCATCATTGCCAGGCGGTGGTGATGCTAAGGTGCGGAGGACGGCTCGTCCGCCTCAGGAATATTGTTGATAGTTGCCGGGCATAGAGCTCGACGGGCATTACTTTTGACTTCATAGTGGCGCCATAGAACCTAAGGAACTCTGGGTATACGACCAATGAAGTAGACCACGGAGAATATATTGCTTTTGTGCTTGTAATTAATTATTGTCCTTCTCTATGCGCTAGTAATATAACTGAGTGTGAGAGCTAATTATTCTTTCATGAGAATCTTTCTTGTTCTCCTTTTCCTATCCCAGTAGATGGTTGGTATGATTTGCTTGTGTTCGTCTCAAATAGGCTAATGCTTCGTACATAGTAGTTCTACAGCATGATAATTTAACTGGTAGATGAGTAACTTGGTGGCAGTACCTAATGTTTCAATTTTTTTATTTTTTTTTTAGTTAGGTAACATGGATGTCAGGTAAGGTTGTGCAATTTTCTTTGCAGTACATACTAAAGTTTACCTAAATGTCATTGTCACATGTATACAAGATGTACAGTTGGAACGATGTACTATGATCTCACAGCTGCCGACCATCCGTCCAGATGGGTTTCCCACCTGATAAACAAAACGGGTCTCGGTGGGGGGTTACTTGATGCCCGACACTAGGAAATCACGACTCTTGCAGCAGAAGGAAAAAAGTCCAAGGGCGGGCGAGGCAGGAAGGGAAAGCGGGCATCAGGGCGGGGCGAGGGGCAATTCTTCAGAATTCCCCACCCCCTCCGTTTGTTTTGCAAGACCTGACTGTTATTTGATTTAGAACTGTCAACCACAAGTCAACCAGAAACATTTAAACATTTCAACCTAATACCACACATATACATACTACCCAGCCAGCCAGCTACCACAATACTTCTACCCAATCTTCTAGTCGCTCTCCCGAAAGCTTACCTTACCTTACATACCTAAGGTAGAAAAAAAGAAATCGGTACGTGTATTCGTCTACCTGCATAATTTTCTTTGCGTCGAAAACAACTTGCATCAATCCTTTTCCAGATCTTGGTACATCAGTACCAGGTAACCCCTCCATTCCCGTCCCTCCACTATCTACTTTTTATGCTTCATTTGGGAGTGTGACACACTTGCGTACCGGAAGCGAACGTCTTGTTGGTGGTGGGGTGGCATGTCCGACGGTTCCTTTTTTTCCCCTTCTCTTTTCTTGTTTAAGCCTATCTTCTTCCTGATCAGGTTGCTTAGAACAGTCTACCTTGTCTACCATAACTCTTTTTCTTCCCTAACTCGTCTACACAACGCATTCAATACCTGCAATATTGCTACTTAACCCAAATCTGCTTGCTAGTACTTGCTTCACTTATCCGAAGATCGTTATCATTTGTCGCGAAGGACAAGAACAATTAAAGCAATCCCATACTCACCTATTCATCTAATAGTATCTAGTATCCATCATGACGGCCATCGAGAACACCGAGCCCAAGGTCGGCGAGACTAAGCCTACCGAGACTGAGAGCAAGCCTCTTACCTCATCATCCGTCTTCTCCATGTTCGGCGGCGGCGCAAAGAAGGAGAAGAAGGAAGATGATGATCGCGGTGATGTTTCCGGCAGCGCTAAGGCTCAACGTGAAGCTGCCGCCGCTGCGAAGGGAGATGACGAGGTGTGTAGACGTTTACCTTGATGTATTATAGTTCGTTTATGAAAACAGGCGCTGATCAAGTTCGACCTTTTAGGAAGAGGTTGCCCCCGAGTCAGAGGATGTTCACTTCGAGCCCGTCCACAAGCTTACCGAAAAGGTCAAGACGGTAACACACGAGGAGTCTGAGGAGGAGATATTCAACATGCGATGCAAGATGTTCAAGTTCACCCAAGACTCCGAGGGCAAGGGCGAATGGAAGGAGCGTGGTACTGGACCTCTCCGCCTGCTGAAGCACAAAGAGAACGGCAAGATCCGTCTAGTCATGCGACGAGACAAGACCCTCAAAGTTTGCGCTAACCACTACAGTACGTCCTTCCCATACCTTAGATCCTTAAACACAGCACACGGTGTATTAACAGGGCGATTTATCTAGTTACCCCTGAGATGACAATTGCCCCTATGTCTACTAGCGACCGCGCTTGGCTCTGGAATGTGGGCGCTGATGTTAGCGAGGGCGAGCCCGAGGCTATCACCGTCTCTGTTCGCGTAGCCAACGCTGAGAGTAAGCCACGATTCTAATTCGCTTCCGTTAAGCATACTAATCACTCTGTTAGATGCTCAACTATTCAAGGAGGCATGGCTCAAGGCGCAAAAGGAGAACGAGGCGCTCTTCGCCCAAGCCAAGGCCGATGTGGAAAAGAAGGAAGAAGCCGAGACCAAGACGGAGGAAAAGAAGGAGGAACCCGCTGCTTCGTAATGCGCGGTATTCATGTTGTCGACGATGACGGTGGCCTGAAATTCGTTGGGTGTTGTGGATTTCCCATCACTCATATTCCCTGCATAGTGGATGTATAGAGCAAGTGCTCTGTGGCGGAAGATTTGGAAAAATAGGGCGAGTCCTATTGAAAGGATTTACAGAGCATCGATGGACGGTAATGATTATGAGGGGAGAGGAAGAGAGACATTTAGATAGTCTACGGGTGGACCGAACACCATACTCCCCCAAATAACTTAGTCACGACACTTTGTCCCCCCCCTGCGATACACTTCACATTCACAATGAATACAACCCCGATCCTCCCCCAAGAGATAATACCGAAATCGCGAATAGAAGTGTTAAGAAGAAGTTTGTAGAGTTGCCCAAGTGATGCATCTGAATTTATGGAGGCCTGTTGAAATTTTGAAATATGGAAATACTTAAAGAGGGTAATCTTGTAAGTGAAGATGGCGACTGAGGTTATTTATATTGTATCGTTATATTATGTCATTATATTATATGATATGATGGTTAGATACCGTATATGTTAGGTACATAGTAGGTACCTACTTACCTGTTGTAGAGCTTTTAAATGAGAGGCCACGTGACCTCGCGAAATTTGTCGACAAGGTGACAAGGTGATCTCGTTTTGCGACGCGTAATTTTTCAGTGCTTCAATTAACTGTCCTTTTTTTTCCTCTTTTTTTTTTCTTTTGAATCTTTTACTTTCGGCCTAATCCGATCCGAGCCGTTTGTTCTAACTACCTACCTAACCTACCTAACATAAAAACAGAGGTACCTTGTTTGTCCTCGTTTACTAACCAGTACCAATTACTACGTCATTTCCTTCAGATATGGAGGGGCGGTGGTATTTCACTCATTGATCCTGGTTGAACATATTTGGATCAATCACATATCGCATCAACTTTGATATCATGGCTCGCAAGAATAAGAAACGCCAGACTCGGCTCACATTTGAGCCTACCGTAGCTACGGCCTCGTCCAGTCAAGCTACGCCTAGTCAAGCTACGTCTGCGAATGTGCGATATGCCAAGTCTACGGCTGCGAGCAGCAGTTCAGGAACTACTGCTCGCACATCCCCGCTGGGACATACAACTCACTCTTCGGAGGGTCGTTCTAACAAGAGCCAGAGTAAATTACAAGCTACTGTTGGTACGTATTTACTATATCACAAAATGCGACATCACCGGCTAAGCCACCTCTAGCGAGTTTCATGCCAAAATTCCATGGCTCCAAACGCCTTGTCGTGGACGATGATTCCGACTCTGGACCTGACGTCGACAGTGTAGTACACGACCAAAAGAAGGAGGATAACGTCCCTATAAGGTCATCCCAGTCAGTTTCAACTAAGCTTCAAAATACTGTCCTGGATGATGATAACGATGATGACGATGACGACGATGACGAGCCAATTGCTCCCCCTTCTACGCTCAAACGTCGACGTCCTGTTATCGCCTTAGATAACGAAGACAGCAGTGATGACGACGACGATGATCATCCTATTGTCCCACCTAGCTCGTTGAAACGCCCACGCTCAAGGTTTGTTGAATTAGAGGATTCGAGCGACTCGGATGTTTCGCCAGTGAAAAAGAGGAAGACATCGGTCTCAACCCCTGGCCGACTTAGGAGACCAAACTCCAACGCTCCGTCTTCACCCACAAAACGTGGCGCACCAAAACATCATCGCTCCGAAAAGCAGAAGAAATTGGAACTGCTTCGTCGCCGAAGAGCCGGCGAAAAGATTGACAAACTGACGTCTTCAGAATCATCTTCTGAGGATGATAAGCGTGGATTGTATGATACAGATTCAGAGGAGGAATTTGTCGCTTTGAAGGAGTTCGATGACGAGGAGTCGGATGATGAAAAACAGGAAGAAGAGGAAAAGCCCACTAAGCAGCGATCACGACGAAAGGAAAAGGAAGCAGTGGCGGAGAAAGACCAAGAGGATCTTGGGGATCAAGAAGAAGAAGAAGAAGGCGGTGACGACGGCGACGAAAAGGACCTAGAGGATTTCATTTCCGATGACGACGATGCTCCTCTGGGAGCACCCGTAAATCTGGATATCCCCTTGGAATTCACAGCTCAAGCGCATAGGCCTCTAAAATACCAATTTCCATATGTTATCGAGTGGCTAGTACACAACCGCATCAACCCTGCGTTCGAGCGCCACGACCCCGTCTACGCCAATGCCTGGCGAAAACTAGACGACGAGGTCCGCGCCCTCGCGTCTTCCAAATTCGCCTCATCCGCTTGGAAGATAGAATTCTACCGTACGCTAAAGGGTAGGCCTAAAATGGAGGCATACGAGATGGATAGATCGGAGAGAAGCGGCGGCCTGTATGATACTTGCGATGCTTGCGGTCGAAGCAACCACCCCGCTTCGTTTCGTATCATATTCCAAGGACATCCGTACTACAAGAGCACACTTGCGGACGTCGAATCCGATACCGAAGATAGCGAAGACGACGACGACGACGACGATGAAAGCGACGCTGGTTCCGTCGATACGCAAGGGATGACGCTTCCGCCCGTAACGCGTGAGTGGCACGTCGGCGTGGTGTGCTGCAGTAACGCGGAAACGGCGCATAGCTTGATCCACTGGAAGCATGCACTGAAGGAATGGGTTGAGGAGCGGCTCGAGGACGACGGGTGGATGGCCGCGGCCAAACTTAAGGAGCGGGAGCGCATGAAGGCGCGGAAACGGCGCGACCTGGCGAATCGTATCGTCGACGGCTGGCGCGAGAAGGGCATCGTCGCGGCGCTGTACAAGGACTTCAAGAATACGCTGGAGAGCGCGCGTAATAAGACTACGTCGGGGAGGAATGGGAGTCGTTGGCGGTAGAGCGGGTGAGTAAGGGCGCGTGAATAGTTAGTAAGATATGGCATGGCATGGCATGGCATAATATGGAATCGTACGGTATGTAATTTGACCTATGAAAATGAATGTGGTAAGCTTACGACTACTTCTTCTTATTCTCTCTGCCGCTTTTTTTGAGGTCGAAATTACGGCTCTCGCTGAAAGCTATATTTTGTCGCTAACCTAACGACTAATGGTTGAACTTTATACTTATTTCATGGCGGACTAGGCCAGCCGAAGTAGCATAGGGGAGAAGGGAAGCAATCTACAAGAGTGGCAGAGATTAGCTCACGAAGTCACGAAGTTACGCGAATCGTTCAAATATTGAGATGAAAATCGCAGTGCTTTTATTTGTCCCTAACCTAACTTGACCCGAGTCCCTTTCCGACCGCACTGCCGTGATATGTATTTCTCTCTATAGCCAACATTCCACTTAACCTCCCCCCCCATTCGAGTTTGCTTCTTGTTTGTCATTTACATCTATCTAATAGCCTTTGCTCTCGTCACGAAATCTCGTATCCGATCTAAACTCTGCTGGCCATTTGGTCCTTCGACACCGCTGCTAACGTCAACACCCATGATCCGACTACTGTCCTCGCCGACGGCAGAGACTACATCTGCTACATTCTCCGGCGCCAAACCTCCCGCCAATATGATTCGCAACTCTTTGTCCTTCGCTAGCGCCGTCTTTACGCCGACGCCGTCCAGTAATAGACCTGACCCGGATCCCGAATCAAACAACGGAGCAGCGTGGTATCCACGGGCGCCGAGACCCGCCTCACCCGGCGAGAAGCGTCTTAACACGGGGACGGGAATTGCGCTTGCCCACTCGATAGGCTCCCGTCCATGAAGCTGCACAGCGTCGAGAGCATATCGCCTTTGCAAGTTAATGATTTCGGCCAAGGGTTGGTTTTGGAATACGCCGACGAGTAAGGGGCGGTTTGGGAGAGTAAGTTTGCTGGTTGCCGAGGTGAAGAAGTCGCTGGCTACGTCGCTTAGGGCGGACGGGGCATGTGAATTAGGTCGAGAGAAGTCGTGGACGGCTTTAGAAATAGCTTTTGCGGCGTCGTCACTTACAGTGCGCTTCCTTCCCGGTACGAGTATCATGCCGATCAAGTCCGCGCCGGCCTCGGCGGCAGCTAGTGCGCCTTCGGGAGTCCGTGTGCCACAGATCTTGACAAGGAGAGGATCAGGTTTGGGTTCTTGCTTGACGGCTACTTGACCTGCACAGAGCTGCTGGATAAACTCCGATGCGTCGGGTGCACGCATAATGGCCTCGCCAACTAAAATGGCGTTGACACCATCTTTGTGGTTGGCGACTACGTCGTCATGAGTATTGATACCACTGAGAGCGCAGATAATGGTCTCCTTTGGTACAAGACTGCGGAGTCTGCTGGTAGTACTTAGGTCAACCTCAAAGGACTCTAAGTTGCGATTGTTGACGCCAATGACTTTAGCGCCTAGTTCAACTGCCGTCTTCATCTCCTCTGCATTCTGGACCTCGACTAAAGGCTCCATTCCCAAGGACACAGAGTACTTATAAAGGCGCGTAAGCAGTTCCACGTCAAGCATCTTGACAATCAGGAGAACTGTATCAGCACCAGCAAGTCGTGCCTCGAGAATTTGGTACTCGTCAAATATGAATTCTTTTCGAAGTACCGCAGGCCGGTTGGGCATGCTATCTAACACTTGTCGCACGGCACGGAGGTCTTCGATGCTACCCTTGAACCAATCCGGCTCGGTGAGCACAGAAATGACGCTAGCTCCCGCGAGAGCGTACTTTTTTGCTTGCGACGGCGCGTCAATGTTCAGGGCAAATATGCCTTTCGAGGGAGAGCCTCGCTTAATCTCGGCCATTAGGGAGACATCGAACGGTGTTTGGCGTAGGCGATCGACAAAGGATATTTGAGGAGGGGCGGCGTTGAGTTCGTAGGCAGCCTCGAGGTCGCTTGGGCGCTGTGAAGGGATTTCCTTTTGAGCTGCCACGGCCTCCTTTCGGCGGGCGTATATTTGCTGTAATATGTTATTCTTCTTTGGGTAAGTTGTTGTGATGTTGTTTGCGACAGCGTTAACCTGCGACTCTTTTTGCAGTCGCTCGTTTTCAGCCCAAGTTCCCCCCTGGGTATGCAAAAAGTTCTTAATCATAGTACGACCATCTGCAGACAAGATACTCTCCGGGTGGAATTGAACGCCTTCTACAGTATACTCTTTATGGCGTACACCCATTATGACACCCTTTGAGCCATCGTCCTTCGGTATCCAAGAAGTAACCTCGAGACATTCGGGTAGAGTAACATGGGTGCCGGCAAGCGAGTGATATCTCGTAACAGGGAGGCCTTGTGCCATTCCGGCATAGACTCCCTTGGAATCGTGGGCCAATGGCGAGGTCTTGCCGTGAAGAATTTCTCCCGCGGACTGTACCTCGCCACCATAGACTTCGAATATGCATTGCCTACATATACCCGTGTTAGGCGTAGACCGGAGATAAAATCTATAATGAAGGTTGTTCCGACTCACTGGCCCATGCAAACGCCAAATATAGGGATCTTTCCGGCAAAGTGCCTAATAGCATCTCGACTTACTCCAGAGTCGGAGCTGGGGTGACCTGGCCCGGGGCTGACGACAAGTTGGGTTGGTTTCTTGGCTATCAGCTCGTCGAGAGTGATCTGGTCGTTTCGGTAGACGGTGACTTTGGCGCCCTCTAAGACGAGGTATTGGTATACATTCCAGGTGAAGGAATCATAGTTGTCTATGAGGATGAGATTCGAGGCGGTTGGGATGGGAGGTGACGGGTCGGGATGATGAGGAGAGTGATCAATGATGTCCAGAGTTGCGGCCATTTTTTTCTCTTGCTCTTCGATGTTTGTTTCTCGGCTCCTATTTGTTTTGTCTACTTTGATCTATGGCAAGAAAAGAAAAGAAAAACACTTTGAAGTGAGATGACTTCTCTTCTATTATTCGGGGGTTGAAAATGAGGGTATCTTGATTGGTGGATCACAGAGTTCACACTTTATAGACAAAATGAGAGACGAGATTATAAAGTGAAAACGAGGGAATGCCACTCTGCCACTCTACCAGCTCCTCTCAATATAGGAGTTTTATGTAGTACAATGCAAACAATGTTGGAATTGTTTCCGGGGATCGGAGGCTTGACAAGGTGACAGAATTCCAAGTAGCCCCTCCAATAACGGCATTATAAAGGCTGAAGCTGATAGGCGTATCTTATCGATAACATCCGAGCTGGACAAGGATACCTACTACATGTACCTTACATAGTAAGTACCTAACTACAAGTACTACATTAGACCTAGCCGGATGAGCGTGTACCTGCGCGTGGCACTATACGTTTTGTACATGTATTTTTTTGTGTGGGTACATCTAGTGGGTAGGTGTTGTACATGCACGTCGGAAGCTAAGGTTCTAAGGCTTGAACATTCTTTTTTTATGTTTAGGTACTTAGCTCCAATGAAATAGCAGCAACCTGCGATTTTGCGATTTTCTAACATTCTCTTAAACCGCGTCGTAGCGAAAAGCGAACAGCTAACAGCTTCTCGTCCTTCGCCATTTCACATGCATTCGATGCACAGTTACCTGCGCATTGCCTGCTGATAGCTGCAGCAATGGCAGAACCACTATCAGATCATGTTTATTTACCTCCTTTGGAGCCCTGCTTGAAGGGCGAAACTGTCGTCTTGTAAGTGCAACAACACCATAAGTTATTACCATAACTTATGCTTCCAAGCCTAGCTATCTTCGGCTACTGACTGACATCGGTTTTTCTGCTCGCTCTAGATCGTGGAAGCTACTAGTTTCGGCACTGACAGATCCGTCTGGTCATCGGCAGAACAGTTCTG
Source organism: Daldinia caldariorum (assembly GCF_022478825.1). Lineage (NCBI taxonomy): Eukaryota > Fungi > Ascomycota > Sordariomycetes > Xylariales > Hypoxylaceae > Daldinia > Daldinia caldariorum. The sequence continues at coordinate 441,273 of NW_025953052.1, read as the reverse complement.
CTGTCGTCGACTATCTCACCGACCCTCTAGTCCAATCCTTCTTCACTCAACCAGGCTCGGCCTTCGAACCACCAAGCGATAAGAGTTCTCACAATGCAGCGTTTGTTAAAAAAACTGCTGCCATCCAAGTCACACCCGCCCCTAATGACAAGTACGACATCAATACCATCAAAGAAGACGCCCTTTGGCTGAGCAAGAACGCTCGTATTAACGAGATTGCTGCTCTTCGAGTCGTTGTCATTGAGTTCCAGTCGCGTCCTCGCAATCAGCTTCTAGGACCTATCTCAAACCAAGATGTCGCGAGCCTCCGCGAAGCCGCTGGCGCTTCGAATGCGCAAACCACCAATATCCTTCCTGGTTTTAATATCGTGAGCACGCTCGACGCGGCCGACATACAGGCAAACTTCGAGAAGTCTGAGAGTAGGAAGCAGCGTATATTCCAAACCTATCTTGAGGAATCTCGCTATTATGCCGCTACAAATGACTGCATCTTTACATTGTTGTTACAGGAAAGCATGCCCTCTTCACCACCTTCCGAGGCCTCAGAAACAATCCGAAAGTCTTATCTCAAAGCATATGGCATGTCCCCTAAGCAGCCTCAGAAATCTCCCAATGATACTCCCACTAAGACCTTCCACGCCCTTGTAAATCAATATCTGGGTCTACTCCCGGATTCTATTTCACGCTCTCAGGCTCCCCTCCACACGGTGGTGGATGACAAGATCTTATTGACGGATGAGCTCAACGAGCAGTGGATTCAGACGTGGCTCACTGAAGCTCTTCACCGTATGGTTATCATCTTCCAGCTCTTGGATCTATCAAGTGATGTCTTCGTGTCCGCCCAACTCGCTCAGAATTGGTTTTCGCTAGTCAATACACTAAGCTTTTTAGAACAGCTCCAGAATGTAAGTCGCTCAAATGATATGTATGAGTAGAAAGTACTTGCTTGCTAATGTCGTTTCCAGTTCCCAAGAAGCATATCAGACTTGGCAGCTCCCCTACAGTGCCTCGTCTGCGTCATTTCTCTCTCTATTCTTAATCTTCCACGGATGATGAGTTTCTTCGAGGGGGATGTAGAATTGAATACGGACGACGAATACCTTGCTACTTCGAGTGTTCTTGAACATATCCACGATGTGCTAGAAGGTCTGGTCGACCAAGGCTCATTATATGTGGCCCCGGTTTTATTTGCTTGGGTGCCGGTAGTACATGCGATGTTCTCCTCATACCAGGAACGTGCAGAGAGGCGAGATACAATTCAAAACGAAAAGGCCGTCGAGAATTATGATTCCGCTACGCAGATGGTCCCAACTTTGGGCCGGAGGAACTCCGCGGGGAGTATCACTACAATTGACAAGCGGAGATATGACGACTTTCTCATCAACAAGAACTTGGACCGTGATTTCAAACGGGTCCAGGTACTTGCAGTTGTAGCCACGGACAGAGCGAGAGTATACGATGTCATTGCTGCTATGTCCGCTTGTCTCGGGTCCTCGGACAATGCGATATTTCCGGACTCCGTCGGTTCTCGCATGAGATGCACGTTCTTAGACTTACTTCGAGTTACCTATCCTTTCGTAGGATATAAATCAGAGCCGGTCTACTCCCTAGTAGCCGTGCTATCTGGTGGCCAAGGTTATTGGGATCTCTCTCGATACCGCACTACCTCGGTGGAGCAAGACGTTATCACGCTGGCCTTGAATGACGAGGTTATTCTTGAAAGCTATTTCCACCAGGCGCTGAACCGCTTTCCTTACGAATTTATCCCATTCGTTACCCTATGTCGAACTCTTTACTCTTCGCATACTAATGACCATAATCGGGAGCTCATTTTAAAGCTCCTTCAAAAAACGCCAACGCTCACATTTACTCTACCCGATGACTTCAACGATTATCAACTTGCCTACGAGGAGGATAATTCCAACAGCTTTCAATTCTTATCGGATTTTCCCCTTATTGCCCCGGTAGCAGCCCGGAAACGAATAACAGCCGAGGAAGAACATTTTATAATACCGGCGGGCACCTATGGCCGCTTCATAGTAGACGAAGGCAGAATTGTGCAAGTGGAATATGAACATTCTGCCCTGGCTCTACTTGGAAAAAGACTGGACGCCAACCTTGCAGCAAACAAGTTTAACTTGGAACTCGGAGAGCTTACTACGGAGGAGACCGCAGAGGCGGTGTCGCTTCTTGCTGTACTGGTTCACACTGAGTGCGTGAAAAATCAGGCGCTAAATGAAAACTCTTCAGAAACTCCGGAAACTGCGTTGGCCATCGTGGGCGAGGCCAGTCGGGCGTTATCGCGAACTAAAGACATCATATCGGTTGTCTGTGATACACTAGACCTTCTCATAGATGCGGAGCCAGAAAATAATGTACTAGCTGCCGTAGCAGCTTGTCTGCAATTCCTTCACGCTGTTCTACCGATATGTCCAGGAAGGGTCTGGTCGTACATGTCGCGATGCGCAATCCTTAGCAACCAAAGTCAAGGTGGCCGACTCGCTAGGCTAGTTGGGAACCTTGATTTATCCGATGTTCGGCTGGAGTTCCTGATGTCTGCTGTGCGTCTTTTTTCCGATCTCATTGACAACGCCATGGACAGTTCGGTACGGCGTAGAACGGGTGCAAAGACAAACTCTAGGCAAAAGCAAATTCAGGATATATGGCTAGGAGTTTCGGACAAGATAGTGGCCCAGATTTCCTTGTCGATTGTACGGGCGTCGATGGACATTCTGGAGAGTTCCACTACATGGAGATTCGCGTCTGATCTAGACCGCATGGTCCTCGTACGTGACGTAGTACCGATCATGGACAAGGCCATCTACTACACGTTTAGCATGGATGATATGAATTCGAAGACGTTTTTAATGTCAGCTTTGGAACCAGCCGCTAAGTACGTTTTGGACTGCTTCCTCACGCCGTCAGCTGGGAGTCTTCGTATTCAGCCGCTCCTCGTGACCCTAGTTGCGGCAACACAACCGTACGGCTCTACTGTGTATGCGAACAGATCCGAGGCCTTCCGTGCCCAGACGAAAGCGGTACTTAAACTCGCGAAGAGTCTGGTGAGGGTAGCAAACTTCCTCGACCGGTCTCCGACTACAGTCGAGCACCAGCTATTTAAAGCAACGCCGTTCGTTGCCCGTGTCTGTGCCTGTCACGATACCTTCAGAGGACCTGCTATCGAGCTTCTAGAAGCATTGGTGATCAGCTCCGGGAAAAGCACAGGGGAGCCGCCTTCTTTACTTGGATATCTTGGTCCCCAAACGTCCCGTTCGTTTCTCCAACTGTTGTCGATGCTAGACAAGCCTTTTAACCAAGCCGAGGATGTCAATGCTATCTGGCGGTTCTTTTCGACTATTGTTAGAAACCGGCAACAATGGATGGCGAACTGTCTTCTTACAGGAAAAACCCCGCGCGATGCTAAGAACGGTACTGACAAAGCAGCGGAACCGTCCTCAAATTCTGTGCTCACTTCTGCTCTCGACAGGCTTAGCTCTATATCTGAAATTGAAGAGTCAGAAGTTCTTTCAATTTTAGACTTCATCACCTCCGCCCAAAACTTTTGGCCGTGGACCATTTTCACCTTACAAAAGAATACCAACTTCCTAACAGAGCTCCGAAAATTTGTACGAGACCTTAAGCCGTCTTCTGTTACTTCCAAGTCCGACGTATTGCGAGCGTGCACCGAAGCACGGATCGCTGCATATGTTGCTGAAATTTTTGCTATGCAACTCTTCCACCTGCGACAAATAGGCCAAGCGGATGCATTCGCGAAGGAATTGACACGCGATCTAGACTACTACCTACGAGACGGTGTCGCTGTCTCAGGTTATAATAGGGGTCTGCATGTGAATTTTGCTCGAAATTTCAGTAACCAGTATCCTGGCTGTACCCTCGATAATTTCAAGAGGACCTTGCTTGAACCTCGGTCTTTAGGAGTTGGTTTCTACTATGCTCTTTGTTTTGCAGACAGGTTACTTGCGTTCGACCCGGGCTGGGTTGGTCCTCGGAGTAACGGGTTCAGAAGCGAGATGGAAAAGGCAAACGCTAATCTGTCACTAGTCGATGCTCAAATCGTAAGTTCTACTTGGCCTCGAATCTGAATCTAGCTGCCGCTAATTCGTATATAGAATTTATATCATGCTTGGGAATTCCTACTTCTTGAGCTAAGTACCTGCCTGCCAACCAATGACACTCTAAAGAAGCAATCTATCCAGGTTGCCCAGCAATGTTTAGAGGCGAATGAAGAGACGCAGAGTCACGACCAAGTCTTTGAGCGCCTTGCCGAATCGCGTGTAAACTTAGCACTTATGCTTGTGCAGAGAGTTGTCGACAGCGCTCCATCCCCTGGCGATATCACTCAGCTTTTGACAGCCTTGTGGGGAACAGTCAGTAGCGTTCAGGAGCCGTACGGACCGGAGAACATTTCGATATACCGAACACTTCTCAAGTTATTATATGTCACGTTGCGAGCTCAAGTTCGATCACTGACAGCGAACGCGTCTTCCGATAAGCACGGGAGTGCCGTGGCTACGGCAGCCGTCACCCAGACCGTTTTAAGCATTGTTGATATTACCGTCGCCAAGGGATTCCGAACTCTAGTGTCTTTAGTCCACGATACGCAACCAATCATCACCCCGAACGACTTTGCTCTTCTTAATGCCATCCTACAAGCTTGTCTTTGCTTCCCAGGAATGGATCAGAATCAAACGCAGATTCTCAATATCCTAACCGCCCACGACGTCGTGCAGGCCGCAGTCTCGTTGTATTCATGGGCCGACAAGATAGCCGACCAAGGTGATCCTATATACGGGGAGCTATCAATACTCTTCTTATTGGAATTATCCACTTTGCCGCTGGTGGCAGAACAACTAGCATGCGATGGCCTACTCAACCATATCACGACGGCCACGTTGGCCAGTTACCTCCGGCGGTCGAACGTGAAGCCCTTCGCCGACTCGGTTGGATTACAACGGTGCTATAGTATATGGGCTAAAGGGATTGTGCCTCTACTTCTCAATATCTTGACGGCTTTGGGTTCTACGATTGCCCCTGAAGTCGCATACGTACTCAACCAATTTCCCAATCTCATGCGATCCAGCGTTGATAGGTTTGAGCCGCCCAGCGATAGTCGAAGGCGAGACCGCGGGGATCGCGACTATATCACACTTCTATCGGTGTCTGAGATTCACTCTTTAGCTCTGATGACCCGCGTGCTGGGCGCCTTGCGTGCTAATAATGCGAGGGATGTACCAGCAGTCGAGTGGGACTCAGCGACGCTTCAAGAGAGCGTTGAGTTCTGGATAGATCGTCGGAAACTCCTAAGAGAGAGGCTGGTGACATTGGGGCCACGCGAAGCGGAGTGGAGAAGCATGCCGCCGTCGGAGCGGAATAAGGGTAGAGGATTCGAGAACAAGCTTGAAGAAAAAGTTGCAGAGCAGTTGGAGCTCGTGCGAATCGTACTAGGCGAGGGTTTGGAATAACCACGGCATTTGGTAGGATAGGGGCAGATAACTAGAATCAACGGCGCTTGTCCTTTTGCCTAGGTACCTACCTTAGGTACCTAGTAGGTAGTTAAGAATTCACGATGCTTGCAACAGTGTTTCGTATTAATCAATTACAAACGTTATACACATTGTAGAAATTGTTGTACGGGAGTTGAAATAGTAATTTTCGAGGCTCAACTCTAGAGCCAGGGTATTAACCCAAATGGGAACCCCTTATGTAGTTCCCTATTAAATACATCGAGGCTATTCCCAACCTCGGCGTCTTCGCCCGCGGATAACATTGCACCTTAACAGCGCTCACAATCAAGGCTGCATAGCCTAAGCCGAGGTTTTCCATGTTGTATCATATAGGACATGGACAACATATCCAGTCCTCGTCAGTTCAAGCCCATATCAGCTATCCCGCCTCGAAAACTCGAAGCTCCGAGCATAACGAGCATAACGTACATACATCCCTAAGGAGAAGAGAGGGAGGGGAGGAGGGGCAAAGCCTCCTTTGTAAATTCCGGGTTTATCGGAACCCGCCTTGCTGCTGCTGCTGTTGGGTCATCTGGGCGTTGTGCTCTTGGAAGCGCTCGCTAAGACGCTGGGACAAGGCCATGTGCTTCTGGACGCAGCGGGCGACGCAGCCGGACTCGCGGCCCGTCAGGGACTTGGAGGTGAAGTCATCGACGCAGGACATGAAGCAGTGGTCAACTAAGTTGCTGAAGAGCTGTTTTGTTTGAACTCGGCGTCAGTGACTTGATATTATACACGGTATCTACCTAAGCATTGGGCCTACATACGCCAAAGAAGACCTTCATTTGCTGCTTCTGCATGCGCTGCTCAAGCTCGCGCGACTCGGCTGCCGTTAATCTGTCGGATTGCAGTCGGATTAGTTATGGGTGTGCTTTTAATTAACTACCTTGATAGTTATATATTTCCATTTGTGGCAATGTTCGCTGCGATATACAAAGCCAATAACTTACCCGTCCATATTGTCTGTAAATTTGTAAAGGGAAGGGGGAAAATGGTATCGAAGTCAAGGCCTAAAAACTTGATTCTGGAGCTTCCACGAGCTTAAAGTCCGAGTTCCCCCCAAAGAAATGGTTCCAAGTTCTGTCGGTTCCTATCGATAACAAACGTCGCTTTTTTTCTTGGGTCCGGGATCTAAGATTTTCTTTGTATTTGATTGGTTAGATGCGGTAGAGGTAATCTAGCAAAGATAGCAAAGACCCCTGTTCCAAGCTTTCGGTGGGGCAAATAGGTAGCAGACCGCCCGCTTATCGATTAGGAATTTTGCGACTCTTCAGCGTATTTTCCTTTTGATTTTTTTGAGATTTTTTTCTAAACCTCTAATTCAAACAATTTATTCCAACTTTCCAGGATATACCAAAAAAACAAAAAGTCACAATGCCCAAGTCGAAGCGTTCCAAGGTCGTCCACCTTACGCAGGTCAACAAGAAGACCCGCGAGCACAAGGAGAGACTGTTCGAAAACATTCGCGAATGCGTGCCTCAGTACCAACACTGCTTCGTTTTTGCAGTTGATAACATGCGCAACACTTACCTAAAAGACGTGAGGCAGGAATTGTCAGATAGCCGGTACGTCTACCCCTATCTACTAATATACTATCTAATATATATATAAATCAAGAGTATAATCGACGACGGCATGGCCCTTCTAACCAAATCGAATAGTCTCTTCTTCGGCAAGACAAAACTCATGGCCCGCGCCCTCGGCCACGGCCCCGAGGACAGCTACGCCGACAACATCTACAAGCTGACGCCCTACCTGCGCGGCACCGTCGGCCTCCTCTTCTCCAACCGGTCTCCCACCCAGCTCCTGCCGTACCTCGAGTCCCTGGCCGGCGAGAAAGTAGACTTCGCGCGCGCCGGCGCTGTCGCCCCGAGGGATTTCGTCATCCCCCCGGGCACCGTATATGCCACCGGCGGTGAGGTCCCCGCAGAACACGACGTACCCCTGGGCCACACGCTCGAGCCCGAGCTGCGCCGTCTGGGTATGCCCGTGCGTATGGTCAAGGGCCGCGTCGTGCTGGAGGAAGGTCTTGAAGGAGTAGCTAAAGACGAAGGGTACGTCGTATGTCGCCAGGGCGACGTGCTAGACTCGCGGCAGACGCGGCTGCTGAAGCTCTTCAGCGTGTGCCTGAGCGAGTTCAAGATTAAGGTCGTTGCCTACTGGAGCGCGGCCACCTCCGAAGTCACGCCCGTGGACCCGGAGGCCATGGACGGCGTTGAGGACGAGGGAAGCGACTAAAAAATGGGAATGCACACACACATATATGTCTGTTGTTGTTTTTTGTTTTGTTTTTTTCCCTCCCTCTCTCGTATATATTCTCGTATTTGCATTTACGGCGATACCATGGTTGTTGGCGTTTTCGGAAGAGGCAAAAAGAAGAAAAAGGGGCCGGAAAGGGTTTTCCATCAAGTCATTCAGGTTTTCACAATTTCGCTATTTTCATATGGGGCATCAGCCATTAGCATGTTAAGGCTTATTCGGGTCTAAAGGCATCATATGAGTCGTGAATATCCAAAACGATCGTGGGTTCAAAAACCAAAAACTCTTTCGTGACTATCTTACAATACAATTCGATGCTGTGTCTCGTGAGAAACATGTCAAGTCATGCCAAATGAAGTCGAAGACAAGAACTATTCCTACCTAATACACGGGATTACAACACAACTTGACTCATTATTCCTCTTTTTTCAACTCCCATCCAACGCCTCTGGCCCTTTTCCAGCTTAACAATAGATCATCATCCCCGGTCAGTAGGCATACCCATCATTTCTTACCTCCGACCTTACCTGATGAGAAAAGGAACTACTCGCCATTCATTGCTTTCGACTCAACTAAACCTTGCAATTATTCCCTACGGTCATCATAGAGTACATGTAAGTGTTAAAAAGGAAAACGGATTACCTCGCTACTTTCTGGCATTAATAACGCCTATAGGCGATCCGGGAGATGGTGAATAGGACATTGAAACGTGAGCCACCAGAGCCACTGTTAGATAGGGGTGGAGTAGTAGGATTCCGGTCTAAGCTCGGCTGGGCTGTGCGACGTTCCAATGTCTTGTCCGCTTTCTTTACCTTTTGACTTGGTCGTCGTCTGGTGTCAAGTAGCTTTCGTTCATTCGGTAGCTTTTCAAAACCATCTTACCCTTGCTTACCCTTGGTGGCTAAAGGCAGAAGGAAAAGTCGGGATGCTTGTCTGTGTGCATGCAGAAGAACGGAAGACAGAAGATACCCACCAAGACAAACGGCTCTTGTCTCGATAAGAATGATCGGCTTAGTAGCGTCGTAGCTTTCGGGGATCCTCGTATGTTCCTTCGAAACCCCGTTTCCGGCTCTCGTCGTCTCTCGACCGGTCGTAGTCGCGATACTCTCGTCCGCCACGAACCGGTTCGAAGTTGGCGCCGCTTCGGCGGTCGCGGTCGCCAAATCTGCCTCCGTCACGATGTCCGCCTGATCTATCATCATATGAGCGACTGCCGTTGCGCGAGTCATACCCACCACCTGGTCCCCCTGGTCCCCCTGGTCCGCTGCGGTCCCGATCACCTCCACCGAATCCACGACGTCCGCCGTAGTTGGGACCAGCCGGCGCATTGGGAGGCGGGTTATACCCGTTTTGCGGACCAGAACCACGATCACGACCAGAGCCGAAATCCCCTCCACCACCGCTACCTCCACCTCGGAAACCGCGGTCACGGCCACCCCCAAACCCTCCTCCTCTTCCACGGCCCTGGAAACCCCCGCGGAAACCGTCACGTCCACCGAAACCGGCTCCGAATACGGGGCCGCGAGGTTGAGGAGGCGCAGCCTTGGAATATCCTCGGCCACCCAGACCACCACCAAAACGACGAGGTTTCCAGCCCTTAACCGTTCGACCTCTTTCGACATCTACCTTAATTCGGCGGTCCCTAATGCGAATTCCATCGCAACCATCTAAAGCAGCTAGTCACACGTGCGCAGTGAGGCGCATTTGTCAGTAAAGCCTTACCAAATCAAATATTTATACCTCGTCTGGACGAAGATGGAAGTAAAAAAAAAAAAAAAAAAAAAAAAAGGGGGGGGGGGGGGGGGAGACAGGCAAGGTTGTGGGCCAAAAAACCTGTGGGAGACAGGGGTTAAGCCGAACCGGATCCAAGGGAAATAATAATGGTTGTATTACCAAG
>NW_025953052.1:351507-431582 GCF_022478825.1 Daldinia caldariorum | reverse complement strand
CACCCCCCCCCCCCCCCCAACCCCCACCCCCCCCCCCCACCCCCCCCCACCCCCCACCCCCCACCCCACCCCCCCCCCCACCCCAACCCCCCCCCCCACCCCCCCCCCCCCCCCCCCCCCCCCCCCCCCCCCGGGGGGGGGCCCCCCGAGACAGGCAAGCTTGAGGGCCAAATCTCGAGTGAGAGACATGGGTTAAGCAGAACCGGATCCAAGGGAAATATTAATGGTAGTATTACCTCTCATGTCTTTCTCACGCTCGAAAACAACAAAAGCATATCCACGATGGGGCTTCTTCTTCTTGTTTGGCCTTTCGTGGGCGTGTGTATCAGTCACGATACGAATCTGCAAAGATATTATCAGCATAAGAACAGGAAGCGGCGAAACCATCAAGTAAGGACTGTAACGTACGCGTTCGATAGGACCAAAACGTCCAAATTCCTTTTCTAGGTCGTGCTCGGTAGCATCATAGCTTAGTCGTGCGACAATCAAGGTCTTGAACGGATCGCCACGGATGTTAGGATCCTCGTTGGGCTTGTCTATAGTGAAATCATGTTAGTATTTCGATAAGAGTTGATGGGATTGAAGGAGGAAAAAAAAAACGTTAGAAAGACGGACAGTGTAATGGACCCTCGGTCAATATCCTCTCTTGTTGAGCCTTCTTTTCTAGCTTCTTCCTGTCGCGCATCTGCAGCCAGCTCTCAGTAGGGGTGTAATTGTCGCTTTCCTTATAGTAAGCAAGAGAAGGAAGATAATTGGCGACGCCGGTAATATTATGCGTTCTTCGCTGCTCGGGTGGGAAATCGGGAGCAGGCACCCATCGCAAAGGCGGTCGCGGCGCGAAGAGGGCGAGAAGATTTGGCGGAAGTTTGTCTGTCATTGTCGCGTCGTCGCTCTCTGGAATAGGAAACGAAAGTAGTAAATTTACAAATACAAGGAGAATCGGAAAGTTAAAGTTAAATGGAAGATATAAAAAAAGAAAGGAGGCCTTGCGAATAGACACAGTCTTTCAATGATGGATGAAAGAATTAAAAAGAGTCAAGTTAATTGTTTTTTCGCGTCGTTAGGGGAGAAGTCGAGGAAATTGCTTTGAAAGCTCCAAAAATGCTCCATTCAAATTTAGACTTAGCCTAGCCAGGTACACATGTACATACCTACGTACCTAGGTATGTTAACAAGTTTAGCCGACATATTTCCAGGCCAGAGATTGTGACTTTGAGAAGTACTTATCAAAGTACTTATCAAAGTACATGGCACTATATGCATCGAATCACGTATCTATCTGGTTTGGCGCTTGTAAATTCAGTTGGTACATAATAGTACTACCTCTTTATTTTCTTAACCAAAAGGTAAAATTTCAAAGCCGAACGTTGAACAATAGAAAACCTCGTCGTCGTCTTGAGTTCCCAAAGGCGCAACAATGACGATTAGGGCGTTGCAGAAGGTTTCCGTTGGCCAGGTAATAATCATCAACCGTGAAATTATTTAGCTATTGTCTTATTCGAAGTGAATCGCTAACACAATAGCAGAATAGCATCGGCGCCTTCATCCTGCAATGCAAGAAAATAGATGTCCACTATTGCGACTATTCCGGAAGTTCTAGAGGAATGAAGTGAGACCAACCCCATTTGAATGCTCGTGCTCGAGAGAACCTAATCCTAACTTCGCCTCCTCATTAAAAGTTCTTTTATCAAATCCCAGCTAGCCAAGTTCGCTTCCACTCATCCCCAGATCGAATTCGCCGTTTCCCCTCGACCACGAAAACACCCCGTGCTCATCGGTCACTACATCAATGGCAAGCAAAAGTCTATTTGCGTTAAGAACATGGATCCTCTCCAAATACTCAAAAAGATAGAATTGCTACGAGATGCGAGCGGCGAGAAGAATAAAAAGGTCAACAAGCCGGTCACGAGTATCAACGAGAGCGTAAGAGGCATATGGAGTCCTTACCACGGCACGGGTATGCCGGTATAAAGAGACCTAAATATCTAGAGAGGGTTATCCGGAGACCTTCTGACCCTTGTACGACTATATTCGGGCAAAGTGTACAACACGGTTCAAGGCGTATATACAACCAAGCCTAGGCCCGAAATTCAAGGCAGCATTTATGAATAAAATCATAACGAATTCACCCAGGCGTATTTGCAAGAACTTTTCTCAACCTCCGGGCTACTCTATTTTTATTTATTTTTTACTATGGAGTTTACATTAGATAGTGAGCTCGGAAGCTATAGCCTAGGATTTTATGGCCCATGCATGAACTTCCTCGTTGAATTGTCATGATTCCTCTCATTAGAGGTAGCATTCAGCTAATATTCCAAGCTTTCTCCCGTTTAAGCCCGGCTGTTGATGATGTCCACAACTATATTTCGTTAGCTTAGTCCAATGGCACAGAAAAAACACGGTAGCGAATATCTACACTTACATGCGGGCTTAAGGCTGGCACCACCGACGAGGAAGCCGTCGATGTCCTTCTCCTTACTGAGATCTTTACAGTTCTTCTCGCTGACACTACCGCCGTATAGAATTCTGGTTTCGTCGGCAACCTTTTGGCTTACCTCCTTCGCTAGCCAAGCACGGATAGACGCATGTACCTCCTGAGCCTGCTCTGTTGTAGCGACCTTGCCGGTACCGATGGCCCAGATAGGCTCATAGGCAATGACGATCCTGCTCCAATCCGATACCCGTGACCTTAATGCAGCTAACTGGGCAGCAATGACTTCCAGAGTCTTGCCGGCTTCTCGCTGCTCTAGGGACTCTCCACAGCACCAGATGACGTTAATGCCATTCTCGACAGCATACTTGGTTTTTGAAGCAACAACTTCGTCACTCTCAGCTAGGATAGTGCGTCGCTCAGAGTGACCGAGGATAACCCAGTCGATGCCACTGTCCTTCAGTTGGTGGACCGAGATCTCGCCGGTGAATGCACCGTTTGGCTTGTCAAAGACGTTCTGCGCGGCAACGCCGATTTCCTTCTTTACGTGCTCGCGGACGAAGACGAGGTAAAGGGCTGGCGGGGCTATGACGACCTCTAGAAAAAAAAAAAAGGCACAATAAGCAAAAGTCATATTATTATCAGTGGGGTAGATGGGGAAGAGGAAGTATTATTAACTCACCAACGTTGGGATCAAGCTGAGCTTTGTTCAAGTTGTCGACAATCTCCTTGATGGACGAGACTGTCCCGTTCCTATATTATTTGTCAGTCCGCATCAGTTTTTATGATATTACTTCGGATTCCCCCCTCAGCATTATCGTTTATTATCCTGTTGAAAGACATTGGATGTCTACAAAATTACGTATGTATGTATGGATGGATGGATGGAGGGGTCTTACATCTTGAAGTTGCCGCCAACGAAGAACTTGCGCGCCATGATGGATAATGAGGCAATTTGAGCTTGGTTATGTAAATAAGGTATTTCCAAAGAAAGATCGAGGCGGAATGTTCGAATTGAAGAATGTAGACAATTGGAAAATGACGCGGAAGTGAGGAGGAGAAAGCTTCGGAAGTTGTTAACGAGAAGAAAAACAGGCGATGTTTAATTCGATTTCATGGGTACAGCCCACTTTCCTTAGGCGGGGTCTTTACGTACGGGATGGGATGTAGGTATACCTAGGTACCGCATATTGTACCTAGGTAGGTAGTTTCTGCACGTGCAAGTAGTGGAGATTGCGCATTTATCTCAGTACTTAGTACTTCTCGCACCCCCAAGGGCCAACAGGTCTTTGTATAAGTATAGGTACATCAAACAAGGTTCTCATTACTACGGGATCCTCTTTTATATCTGTCATATTATTATAACTCAATATTCTTGCTGAATGTTGGCGTAAGATAACTACAAAGAAACAAAAAATGAAAAAAGACGTAGGACAACACATGTTTTTCACCCCACTAGATTTCAGTAGTGGAACCGACTCCTCCTCGTTCGAGGTAAACTATCGTCACTATCAGAATCATCCGTAACGTAAGACTCTTCATATCGTCTACCGCCATGTCTTAAGTTCGATGATCTCTCTCGGTCGAATGGGTCTTCCTCTAAGATTGACCCTTCCTGCATAAGATGTTCAAATTCTCTTCGCCGGCGACCATCCACTCGTGGCAGCACTGCGTCATAGTCGTCTCCATCACTGATAGACAGATCCTTGAAACGCGATATTCCATCATCAGTGTCCCTCTGTCGATCAGAAGTGGGTATATGTCTTCCACCATAAGGAGGAGTTGTCAACCTTGCTCCCAAGAGGATGCGTGGATTAGACGTTGAATATCGAGCTTCACGCTTTGTCCGCTCCTTTCTCTCGCGGAGGACGCCTGCCAAGTAAGCATCACCTATAGCTCTATCAATATCAACAGAGGACGTCTTCCCGGTCGAAGGACGTCTCGACTTGGGTGGCATCCGAACCCCATGTCCGTCGTCAAAATAATCCTTATGTTTTCTGTGATACTCTCTAGGCCCATCCCGATCATGCTTTCTACCCAAACTGCGAGCCGATCCGTGATCACTATTATGCACTCGTTTGAGGGTTCTACCTCTGTTGAGCGATTTAGACGAATAGGAAGTGTCTGGAGTTGTCTGGCTATCAAATGATCTATCCGACGACAAATAGTCCGAGTGGTCTGACTCACTTTCAATCTTGGCGTGCTTTATATTCGCAGGACTTACTTTTGTGCCGCCGCCAACGACAGCATTATTCATAGGACCTCCTATTCCTGGCCCTGGTTCTAGTCCCGGTGCTAACCCGTTAGGAGGCGGTGGAACCGGTTGTGGGCGATTACTGTTCGACCCCAGTGGTAGTCTAGTATCTACGGAACCTTGCCCTGGTAGAGGTATTCGATAGTCCGGGCCATGATGCGGATGAGACTGGGGTTGTGGTTGTAGTTGCGGTTGCGGGTACGGATGGGCGACGTGGTTGTTCTGTGAGAAGCGCATTCTTTTTTTCGCTTCATAAAGAGCGGGGATATCAGCTTCAGCTTTAGGCACGCGCTTAAAGTAAGTGGTCAAGGAAATCCTCTGGAAGGACCTGGGGTTGTCCCCATTCGTATCTCGATGTGGCTGCCTCCTGGGTACACCATGGTGTCTTCGAGACTGTCGGCGGTTTCTTGCAGCTACGGAAACGTACGGGCTATTAATTTCCGCGAGTTGATGGTCCAGTTGTACAAGCACCCAACGATAGTTAATCGGGTCTGGATTTTGCAACTTGAGCTCCTCTATTGTCTTGTCGATTTGTCGCTGAAGGACAGGACTTAGGGTTTTCAACTTTTCGGTAGGAGCTCGGGTCCTCCTATTCAAATATTGAACCCGACGCCTTATCTCCTCAGTCGACATGCTCTGAACCTGGGATATGATTGCTTGGTCCCACGTAGGGAGTCGTAACCGACCTTCGTCATCGTACCGACTTTGTGCTGTGTATTTCTCGAATCGGAAGAGAGCATACTCAGTGAGCTCTTCTTTCATGTCATCTACGGTCATAAGACCATGTCTCACATCCGAAATCTTAACGGAAGGGAACCCGCCACGCAGCGGGACTGCTTGCTGGTGTATAGACGCTTGCGGCTGCCCTACTATACGACCGCGAAATCCCGCAGCGGGCGCAGGTGCTTGATTTCTGTCTGATCCGTTAAAGGGCGGTGCTCCATGATTTTCGGTCATGTTGGTGATAGCTCAGCTGCACAAACACTATTTTCTCGAGAAAGGAAAATATGCACAAGGTAAAACCATGGACATCGAACTTGACTCAAAGTGTCAGACCTCTCGAATTGTAAATAAATAGGAGACGTGTAAGGGACCAAGACCCGAGTTAACTCGCTCTCGCGTGTAATTTCTTAATTTGCAGAAGGTGACGGATCTGGTTCACCACGGGGATTCTGGGGGAGGAGGCCTTGAACATATAAGTTTCAAACTAAGGGATCGATCACAAGCTAGCAGTTCTCTCCGTTCTCACATTACTACGTACCTAAGAGAAGGGCAAAGCAAGCTAGGTGTTACCGCTGCTTGGTTTGCGGCAACTTCACATCGTCACACCAAGCACTGAGAGCTTTCGTCCCTCGTTCCTCGTCATGATCACATGTAGATGTGCCCGGCGATCGCCCGGTCTGTATAGTTTTATGCCCAGTTCACTGCTCTCGTCATCTAATAGTGGCCAGAGAAGACAGAGAGACACCGCCCTGAAATGCTGTAAGATATGTTTCAAATCGATCAACTCCGATCTGCAAGAGTTCTGCATATGATATTGCCACGTAGTCCATCGTAAGGGCCTTTGTCTAGCAGGGCGAACTTAGGTGTATTAAGCCTAGAGCTCTCAAATTGATACCAAATCTGGCGGATCAACGACTGCCGCATCGCTAGCCTTGACTATTGTAAGCATGGCTTACAGCTCCGCGAGGGGTAGAGGCAGGAAAGTTTCGTATATATGAAGAATAGCGAGGCGCGGACATCCCTTTCTGCATATCTATCGGATTTCTACCAAGTCTCATGTCACCCTAGCCTCGTCTTGGGAACACAGTGATGTGTCCGTTTGCGATGTCCAATTTCTAGATCATAGCATGAGAAAAAAGCAAACACTCATCATTGGACATAATATAAGCCGAATCTATCAACCACCCACCTAGCACTTCCTCACCGAAGGAGCGAGGCTTGTTGACCAAGCGTTGTCATCATGCATCACACCTAATGAGACATCGACTGCGGGAATTCCTTGATGTTATCTATTCCCTGACTTGCTTAGCGTGGCTCTGCGACTTAACGGGAAGCGGTTCTGATGGTTGCCCCAAGGCGACCAAGTCTATATTAATCAAGGCTTGTTTTATCCCTAGCGTACTCAGCGTCAGATGCATAAACTGTATGCTTTTTCCATAGATGGCTATATTGTAGACAATATGTACACAAGACAAGCCGTTAGGGTTGTATTGGTAACGCCCTAGAATGTGGTAAGCCAAATAAGCACGCCCTGGCCTAGGCTACACACTATACTTTTCTTTCCAGCCTTTGGGGGGAATCATAAAACCAAACGTAGGGCGGGACTTATCTCATCTCGGTCTATATCTATAGTCTATAGAATACCCTGGACAAGTGTGTATAACTCAGAACCCGATATTATGCTATAGGTACCTACCTAGGTACGTATAATAAATTGCAAATTACACCTTGCTTGCGTTAACGACGTTGTCGCTGAACTGTGTGAAAGACGTATCCGCTCATGTGCAGCTTTAAATCCAAGACCGATCTAGATTCCCGTTATGGCTTCATGTCCGTCAGGCGACCTGAAGCCACCACAGACGGTGTCGGCCGCTTATCGAACTTGTAAACCCAGATATCACCCACCATATAAATCTGGGTCGCTTTGTCGCCCTGTCATATCTGCTTATAGGCCGTATCCCTTACCCAACGACATTTGAATACGGTAACAATTATATGGTTGTATGGGGAGGTTATGGATATAGGGAAGAGATAAGCAGAGAAAGTTTAACCCTATTAAGGTGTTAAGGCACTTTGGCGGAGTGGTTAACGCGATGCCCTGCTATAAATGTAGTGCGAAAGGCATTCCCTTCGGGGGCGTGTGTTCGAATCACACAGGTGTCGAAATTTTACCATCTTTATTTATAAGTTTTTTTTTTATATTTATTAATATTTATTAATTTTATTTTATTTTTAA
The DNA here is from genome assembly GCF_022478825.1 of Daldinia caldariorum. Lineage (NCBI taxonomy): Eukaryota > Fungi > Ascomycota > Sordariomycetes > Xylariales > Hypoxylaceae > Daldinia > Daldinia caldariorum. Next base: position 423,938 of record NW_025953052.1, on the reverse strand, counting down.
ATTTTATTTTTATTATTAATTAATATAAATAAAATAATTATAAAAAATATTAAATCTTTTTTATAATTTTATTATTATTAAAAATAATATAATTTTAAAATTTAATATAAAATATTTATTATTTATTTTTTAACCACATTTTTAAAGTTAATAATTACTTTAAAAATTTAATTAATATAAATTAAAGTATTTTAAGCTTTTAATATTAAAATAAGCTTTTATAGTTTTATTATATTTATAATTTTAAAAATATTATAAATTGTAAAAAAATAAAATTATAATTATGTTTTTTTATTAAATAATGTTAAAATTTCCTTAATATTAATAATTAAATTATTAAATACTTTTAATAAGTAAAAACGTAAATTTATAAGTTAAATTAACATTAATTATAAGTTATTTATTTTATTAAAAATTAAATAAAATTATTTCGAAAATAATTTAATAAATAATAATAATAAAAATCTTATAAACGGTTTTAATATTAATTAACTTTTTTTTAATTTTATTATTAAATAAAAACTTTAATTATTAACACTTTATATTAAAAAAATAAAAGATTAATAATAATAAATATATAAATATTAATTAATAAATATTTAAAATTATTTTTTAAAAAAAACTTTATTATTAATTTTTTTTATAAAATTATTATTATTTAATAAATATTTTTATTTTTTAAAAATATATGTTAAATATAAAAAGTTTAAATTTTTTTTATTAAATATATTAATTATATTATATTTTTAAACAGCATTAACTATTATAAGAATTAGATTCAAATGTAATTAACGCTTTTAAAAAAGCTCGAATTAAGATATTCGTTTCGGCTAAACGAGATTGCTTTTTTAAAAGGCCAACAGTATTAAAAAACTGTCCCGAGCCTTTTATACCTGTTTAACCACGTGAAGCTCCTAAATAACAGCAGTCGAAACCTCCTGCCAAACGGGGTTAGCCTCTTAAAAGGCTAATAGTACTAAAAGACCATCTTAAGCCTTCCATACCTGTTTAACCTGTTCAATCACGTAAAACCCCCGAATAACAGTAATTAAGGTTTCTTACCAAATAAAGTCGCCCTGTTAAAAGGCTAATAGTACCAGGGGATTACTTTTAGCTTTTTACAACCAATTAACCATATAAAGGCTACAATTCGCAGGAATTAAAGCTTTCCGTACAATATTTATTTTAATTATTAAAAAATAGTTTTTTAATAATTAAAATCTATAATAATAAAGTTATAAATAAATAATATAATATATATAATATTTTATACTAATTAAATAAATGTTTAAAAAATAAAATAAAAAATTAAAACTTATAATTTATATTATAAAAATAAAAATATTAATTTATTAAAAATTTATAAATTATTTAAATTTTTATAATTATTATTTATTAAAACTAATTTTAAAATTAAATTATTTAAATAAAATATTTAATATTATAATTTAACATTTATTTTTACTTTTATATATTATAAATTTATTAATAATAATATAATATTAAATTATTTTTAAATATAAAAAACTTTATATTATTAAATTAACTTAATAAATATAATATTAAATAAAAAATTATAATACATTTAATTTTATTTTTACAATTTAAAAGTAATTATAAAATATTATATATTAATTAAAAATAAAATCTTTTTAATAATGGAAAATATTATTAAAACTTTTTAAATTAATTAAAAATTTTTAAATTTTTTTATATATTTTTATATAAAAGTTTTAATTATTTATTTATTTTATATATATTCTTTCTTATTTTTTAATATAATTTTATAAAAAGATTAAGTAAAATCTAATATTTTTTTTAATTTTACTTTTATAATTATTATTAATATAAATTAATGTTTTTACTTTTAAATAATTTTTTTAATAATCTTTAATTAATCTTTATTTTATAATAAAGTAATTTTTATAAAACTTTTAAAAATAATTTTAATAATATAATACTAATTAAATATATTATTTATTTATTAATAACATTTATAAATTTAGAAAAATTTAATAATTATTATTTATAAATTTAATTATTTAATATTATTTATTACTTTTATAATAAACTTAAATTAATTAAAAATTAAAAATAAGTTTTTTTAAAATAAATTATAAGTAATTAGCTTAATATTAACATAAGAATTTTTAATCAAAAATATATAATATTTTTAATAAATGTTAATTATAATTATTAATTATAATTAATATATATTAATAAAATAATTTATGTAAAAGTAAATAAATTAAATTGTTTATATATAGTTAAAATCATTTACTTTAAAAGCTTTCTAAAGTTATTTTATGTTAAAACAATAATAAACCTTAATAACTATTTAATTTATAAGCAAAAACTTATAATCAAAATCCTTAATAAGAATTCAAAATTATAAACATTTAATAATAATTAAATAATTGCATATAACCTCTATTTAAATTAAAAATATTAAAGTTATAATAACATGAAAATATATATTTTAATAAAAATTATTAAATATATTTATAAAGGCAATAATAAAATTACTACATATTTATAAATAAAAAAACATAAATTAATTTTAATTAATAAATTTAAAATTATAATAAAATTAATAAATATTTATATAATTAATTTATTACACTTTTTAAACTCATAAATCTAATATTTAATATTTAATTATTTATGTTTTTAATAAAAATAAATTAATTTATAACATAAATAAAAATATGAAATTATTAACGTAAATAATTCAATAAAATTATTTAATATTAACCATATAATTTAATTATAATATAAGTAATTTTAGGAAATATAAATTAGTTAAATTTTTTATTTATAAGGATATTTAATATAATATTTTTAACGAGTTTATAAAATATAAAGCTTATTAAAAAATAAAAAAAGAATAGGAATACTTTTTTTTAAAAAAAAACAAGTATATTTGTTTTTAATAAATAATTAAAAATTATATTTACTTGCGGTATTAATAATAATAATTATTAATTACTTTTAAATATATAAATTAAATTGAAAAAATAATTTTATACTAATTTATTAAAAGTAATTATAAATTATGTTAATTTATTAATCCTTATTAAAATAATTTATTTTAATTATAAATTTTATTTAATTAAATAAGCTATTATAAAGAATTAAATTATAATAAAAAATAAAAAACAATTTTATAAAATTAAATATTATTGTAATAACCTTATTATTGAAAATAATTAAACAGCTATTAATAAAATAGTTATTTTTAACCAAGTAATTTTATTATATATTGAAAAACTTTATAATAATTATAAAGTTTAAATTTATATTTTTATAAGAAAGTTAAGCGCTTAAACCATTATACCAGACCATCATATAATATATATAAAGTTATAATATATTAACTTTTTAATAAATAATAAATACATATATTTTAAAATATAAAAATAATTAGTTAAAACTTATATAAAAAATAAATAAATATATAAAAGTATATAGTATTATTATTATAATAATATTCTTAAAGTTTTATAAAAATATAATTTTTATAATTATTTAAAATTAATAACATTTTATAACTTATTATATAACTTGTAATATATTTCTCAAAATATTTGAATTATTTTAAAATAATTTCATTCATTATTTAACCATTTTTAAAAAATTTAATAACTTAATTATTTAATATATGATTATCGTAATATTAAAATATAAAATTTAATTGAATTTTCCTCTTATTATAATATATTCTGAATTAATTAAACAATATATTATTAAAATACATATATTATTTTAAATATATATATAAACCGTTAACCCGTGTAAACCGCTAACTTGTGGTTTACATTATTATTAATAATAATTATTATATTATTAATATTTATTTTTTTAAATACATTTACTTATATTTATATATAAGTTTTAAAATGTTTTTTATTAAAAACTCTTTTAAATATTATTAATTTTAAATAAAATTATTCCGTAATTCTTTTAAAATATTTATTATAAATTAAATATAAATATTGAAATTTTATTTAATATTATTTTAATTAATAAACTTTAATTTATGATAAATAATATAATATATAATATATTAACTTAATTTTTATAATTAATATATTTTATATTTTTAAAAATAAATAATAAGTTTTTATTAAACTTATAAATTATAATTAATATTATATTTATTTTTTAAAATCTATCTTACTTTAAATAATATTAATTAAAAATCTTTACTTATATAATTTTCTAAAATACATAAATAATATAATTTATTTTCATTTTTTATATATAATAAATTATTATTATTTTTATTTAAATTTTAGTTATAATTTAAATTAACTTTTTATTAATATTATATTTACTTAAAGTATCTTTTTTAAAATTATTCAAAATAAACATAAATATTTTTATAATATAATTAAAATCTTTTATAATATTATTAAAATCTTTTTTAAAATCTTTTATTATTTTTTATATATTATTATTCTTTTCATTATAAAAAACCATTATTATAAAACATTTTTAATAAAAAATATTTATTTTTAAAAAAACCATTTTTATAAAGTTTTAATAAATAAAATAAATTAAACTAATAAAATTTTATTAAATAATATTAAAATTATTAATCTATTATTTTATTAATTAAAACTTAATAAACTTAATTTATCTTTTTTAATTTACTACCGTTGTAAGCATTTCTTTTTAATTTATTTTTTTATAATTAATTTTTCTTTTTTTTAAAAAAGTATTAATTTTTATAAGGTTTTAATTTAAGTATTAATAAAGCTTATTTTAAAATCATTTATAAAAAAACTAGGGAATTGGATAATAAAATATTTTAAAAAGAATTTACTAAACTTGATAAAAAAGTTTAATTTTTTAAAAAAGTTAAAAATTATTATTAATATATTTTTATTATTTTAAAAAAGATTTATTATATTATTTATACATATTATTAAAAATTACTTATATTATTTTATTATAATAATATAATATATACTATAAATTTTATTAATTATCTTTTTTTAAATTAAAATATATATTTAAAATAATAAATTTATGAAAAAAATAAAAATTAATAATAATTTTACATTTCTTAACATTATTAATCATACAATAAATAATAAAAATAAAATAAATAAAAAATAAAAATTATTTTATATATTTAAATTTATTAATTTAACATATATTATTAAAAATTTTGTTTATTAATTTTTACTTATTAATATTAAATTTATAAATTTTAATTAAAAACTTAATTTTATTTAATTACCTTTTATTAAATATTTTTTTATTTCTTTATTTTCTTAACATTAATTTATTATTAATATAGTTTTTTTTATTATATTACCATGTTATTTTTTTTATTTTATTATAAGTAAAAGCTATATTATTAAAATATAAAAAGCTTATAGTGATCGCGGGATTTAAATTTATGCTTTTTTTTAAAAAAAATATTAAATATAAAATCATTACTTTAAACCACTAAAATATTATATTTAATTTTATACAAAAGATTTATATTTATATTGTATTTTTATATATTTATTTAAATTAACAAATTTTATTTTTAATCTATTCTTATATATTATTAATTATAATTTAAACACTTATAATATTAATTAATTATATAATTAATCCTTATTATTAAAACCTTTTATTTTAACTTAACATATTTTTAAATTATAAATTATATTTTTTATTAAAAAAGTAAAAAAGATAAAAATGTAAATAAAGAAACTTTATTTTAATTTAAAAGAAAATTAATAAATTTAAAAGGTCTGTTAAATCCTTTTTTTAATTAACAATTATTTAATTTAAAAATTAAAGTTTAATAATTCTGGTAGTATCTTTTCCCTTTCCTTTTTTTTTATTTTCTATTTTAATTGTTAATCCAATTAGCAAATAAGAAAATCCTGCTAAATTATCAGCCCTTTAAGCAAATAACTCACTTTAATTTTTTACCCGCCCAGATAATCAGTTAAGGTAAACTATTATTCTTAAATTTAATATTATTAAACTAATTTTCTATTTAATTTTATTCTTTTATAAAATATATATTTTTAAATTTAATATTATGCCCAATAAACGCTTCACGGTTTTAATTTTATTTTAACTCTATACTTTTCGACCTTTAAGGATAATTTTTTACTTTTTCACAATAGCTTTTTACATATAAAGCTTCTTACCTTTTTATAAAAATATATCTACTCTTTCCCGTTTATTAAAATAATAATTTCCTAAAAATAAATAAATTATATACTTTTAAGATTATATTTTCTTATAAATTAATTTTATAATAAACCATATAATAACCTTTCCTTCCATAAGATTTATTACTTTTTTTTAAAAATTTTAAAATTAATAATTATTATCTTTTTAATTATATATTTGTTAGTAAGTACGTACGTATGGTAAAAGCAATAAACAAGTAAAACAATAATAATGGGGGTGAGATTAGTATATTAATAATATTTGAAAAAAGAAGAATTTATTTAAAGTTAATTAACAGTGTAATGTCCTTTTATATAATAATAATAAGTATATTGTTTTTTCCTCCAATATTAGTAATAAAGTATTTTATTCTTAATAAAATGCTTATATATTAATATTATATAATTATTATTTATTTTATTTTATTTTTGTAATTAATTAATTACGAAGTTAATTATATAATAAAAAAAATCTTTAAAAAGAAATTTATAATAATATGTACTTATATTAATTTAAATATGTATTAATACGTATATAAATTAACTTACATATAAGCTAAAATGCATATATATTAATATATATTTATACTAATATATTACATACTTTTATAATAAATTAAAGCCGAAATTATAATAGTTTAAACTAGGAACTGTCTTATATATTAAATTATATTAATTCATATTATACTATCTTACATCTGGGGTAACCAGTAAATTCTTGTGCAATATCTTTTATTATGGTTAATATTAGCAACTAACTGTAATAGTCCGCTACTGTGACAGTATATAACCATTTCCAGCCTTTTTGCGTTTCATTTATCCTTTTAAGTGTAAGTTAATCTGATTATTTTTTACTAATGTTCTTATAATTTTATTTGGTAATACTTTTATTATAGCGTTAATTAAGTTATATATATTATAAATCTAGTAAATGTTATTTATTTCTCGATTTTTGTAAGATTGTTATAATATTATTAAGTTAATTATTAATTTTTTCTTATTTGTATTTCTTATTTATATTAAGTATTAATATAAAAAAAAGAATTAATATATAAGATAAAAAAGGCTTTTAAAAATAATAAGTGGTTTAAAATAATATTAATAAAATAGTAAATAATAAAGTTTATATTAAAATTTTATATTATTTTATAAATTTTATTAATAAGTATATTATAAGTAATACGTTTATATTTAATAAATAATTAATAAATGATATTTCTAATAATACGAAGTTCGTTATTCTAGTTAAAATAATAATATAGTTAATTTATAAATTAAGGTCCTTATTATTTATAAATAATTTATTAATGAATATATATAATTATAAGTTTTAAAGATTTAAATTAATATAATTAAGTCTATATATTTAATTATTTATTTGCTACTTAATTTTAACGTTAAAGGCCTTAATTTCTTTAAGCCTAGGTTTTAAATATTAAGCTGTTGTTAAATAATTAAAGGCAATTTTAAGCTAATATATGGAAAAGATATACGCTTTTTAAGCCTTTTGCTTTACAAATTGTTAAATTATATCCAAAGATTTAATATTTAATAGCACCAACTTTTCAGCTTATCCTTTTTAAATAATAATAATTCTATAATCTTTATTATAAATAATAATACAGAAGCTATTAAAATCTTTAATTCTGTTATTTAATATCTTTTAAAGGCGTACTTTAATTCCAATTTTAATAAGTACTTTATTTTTAATAATAAAAAATTCTATTGTACTTATATTTAAGATATTATTTATTTAAAAATTAGTAAATCTAAAAGGGTTTAAGTTTATTATAACGAACTTACACTTAAGTCCGTTAAAGTGTAGTAACTAAGGTTTTAATTTTAAGTAAATAGTAATAATATAGGTTAAGTATTAATAAACATTATAAATGTTCGTTAAGAAGGCTTAAAGTCTTTCCCCTTATATAAATTAAATATAAAACTTAAATTAATAATTAAAAAAACGTAAATAAATGATTAAATATCCTGTAAACCCTTTTTATTCCTAACTTAAAGCTTTTATAATCTTAATAATCTTAATGATCTCATTAAAATTATTAAGATTACTAAAATTACTTCCTTTTATTAAACTATCCAAGGTTTATCTGTTCCTAATTATACGTTTTAAGATCCCTACTTCCATATAAAATATGGTTCTTATATTATTAATTTATAACATTATTCTTTTTTTCTTAAGTTTTTTACCTTTAAAAATCTATTAATAAGCATATTTTTTATATTATTTTTATTTTTTTTATTTTTTCCGAACTAATTTATTAAGATATTAAATTATATATTAAAATCCGTTACAAAACGTAAAAACCATATTAATCAATAAAAAAGTAAAGAACTTCGTACTTCTTATATTAAATTTATCAATATTACCCTTATTCTATATTCAAATTGTAAACGTTTTGGAAAATTTCCTTATATCTTTCTACCCAACTTTTCATTTTATAACATTTATACTTAAAAAAACTAACATTTTAATTATAACATTTAAAAAATAAATTCTTTTAATAAATTAAAATAAGAAATTAAGTTTTTACAGGACAAACGTTTAAAAATTAAAAATATAATATTATAATATTAGAAAAATATTTCCAATATTTTTAAGTATATTCTTTAATATTAAGAAAAAATGTTAAAGCATATTTTTTACTTAAAAGAGATTCGTTAAAAAGAGGATGTTATTAAAGGTAAGGCTTTTTATATACTTAAATATAAAAGGTGGAGTTAAAAGAAAAAAAGGAGGAAAATGGGAATTAAAATACTTTTAATTAAGTTAATCCATTTATGCCTCTTAACTCTTTTGGGGGCAACCCCAATAAGGCTGCCTTTTGAAATAGTTTTAACTTAAATTTAAATCCATTTTTATTTATAAGTAATTAAGATTTTTTTAATAAAATTCTTTAATAAGCTTCTAAACGTTTTTAAAATACTTAATTAATTCCTATATATTTTCTTTTAATATATAATCTCTTTATTTTATTAAATATTTAATCTAATTCTTAAATAGTTTTAAATTTAAAATCTTTTTAACTTTATATTTTTAATCGGTTTTAATATTTAAAATAATTTATATTAACATATTTTTTAAAGTTAATTTTAATAAAGAAATATAAAAAATTAAATATAATTTCGTTTTTAATAATAATAATAGTTTATAATTAATTTTTAAAATAACTTTTTTAATTTTAAAAGATTTAAGTTTTTTATAATTTAATTTTTTATTTAATTTTTTAATTTTAATATTTTGTTATAATAAATAAACCTTATTTCCTTTCTTAAAGATTAATCTTTCAATCTTATATTAATTATTATATTTCTTTATTCTTTTTTATAAAAACCTAAGCTTATCTACTAAGTACTTTTATATAATAATAATTTATTCTATTATAACTTTTACTTTAAGTATAAATATTTTTTTATATTAATTAACTTTATTATAATAAAATTATAATTAATATTTATTTTAAATAAGGATATTTTTATATCTTTATTTATAAAGTTATTATATATAATTTTTACTTATAATAATAATTTTACTTAATTATTTTATATTTTATTAATATATATATAAAAATATTATTTTAATATTTAATTTAATTGTTTTGTTTATTTATTTAATTAAGGATAATATATTATAAATAATTTTTATTTAATATTTATTCTTTTTATTAAATTGGTCCAAAATTTTAATATAAATAATTTATCTTTATTTAAAATAATACGTCCTAATAATCTATATTTATTAATTATATATTTAAAAAAAAATATATATTAAATCTTCTATTATATTAAATTCTTTATATAATATAAAATATCTATATTTAATTAATTTATTAATTATTAATGATAGGTTCTTTTAATGGTAATAATTTAATGATAAAATCCCACGCAATGGTCCTTCAAGCTTTATCCGGGATTTCTGTTAGTTATATAAACTTATATGGTTTATGTTTAACTGCCTTTATTTTATTGCACATATTATAGTTGTTAATTACCTTCTTAATTACCTTTAATAATTTAAGGAAGTTATAATTCCTTATGATTTATTATATAATTCGAAAGATTCCTTAATATCTATATAATAAATGTTTATAATATTCCTTAATAAACTTATATTATAAAATTTTAAGTATATATATCTTTCCTAAATAAGTAATTATACTTTTTCCGGTTCTAATTTCCGTAAGTAACTTTTTTATAAATATAGTTACCTTAATATATATTATCTATATATTATCTTTTTTTATAAAATATAATATTAATAAAATAAGTGCTCTTTATTTATTTAATATAAATATTATCTTTTTTTTATTATATCTTTCGTACTAATACTATTAAATTTATTAAATATATTTACTTATATATTAACTTTTTTTATAACATAAATTATCTTAAAATTAAAATTATTATAATTAAAAAGGACTATAATTAATTCCTTTATTCTGCTAAACCAATATCTCCATTTTTCAAATATTATAATAATAATAATAAATAATTCTTTATTATAAGTTTAATACTTTATTTAAGCTCTTTTAAAGGTTTTAAATAAATATGCCATTAAGTACCATATTTTGTCATTTTTAAATTATTTTAATATTACGCTTAAAATTGCATTAAATCCATTTATATAGATTTATTTTAATTAATTTAGCCTTAATAATTTTATTATTAAATTATTAGTAATAACTTTTTATATTTTTTTAAAAATTTAATTTATTTTTAATATTTATTAAAAGGTCCTTTCCTTTTCTTATATAATAATAACCATAATAAAATTTATAATTTTATTAAAGTTTTTTATTAATTATTTATTATAATTAATAAAGCTATAAAATTAACATATAATAATAATATTATTTAATATTAATTAATCTTATATTATTACAATTTTTAAATCTTATATTTTAATTTATTTAAATATAATAATATACTTTAAATAATTAATATTTTATATATAAAATTTGCTTTTCTTTAAATCTATTAACAAATTAGCCTTATTTAAAACTTCTAACATTTTATTTATATATTTTTTATATTAGTTAAAGGTTTTAGAAAAAATTAATATATTGTTTAAATAAATAAAAACTGTTCTTCTTAAAAATTTCCGTACTATAATTTTAATTATTCTTTAAAATATTATTAATATATTTATAAATCTAAATAATATAATTAAATATTTATAATAATTAAAAAGAATTTATATTGTTATTTTCTATTTATTTCCTTGAACTATTTAAATTAAATAAAAAGCCTTTTTAAAATTTAATATTATAAATTATTTTACATTCTTTATTATCTCTATTAAACTATTAATATTAAATAAGGGGTAATTATTTTATTTAATAATAAAATTAAGGTATTAATAATTATATATATTTTTATATATAAATTTCTATTTTTATTAAATCTTAATATCTTATTTTTATTTTTCTTAAGTATTAAAAAAATTAAGCTCCTTATTAATAAATTTAATTTCTATATATATCTTTTTTTAAATTTTTATTTAATAATTTTAATTAATACCTTTTATTTATTTATATTTAATAAATATATCTTATTTAATTTAAGTAATTATTTTTCTTTTAATTTTATTCTATAATTATAAAGTCTATAATTTAAAACTCTTATATTTATATTTAATTTTTCAGTAAATAATTTTAAGTATTTCTTTTGATATTTTTTAAATACGTTAGTAAATTTATTATATATTACTTTAATTTTTCCTTTAATTATTTTTTATTATTTTATTTCTTTAATTAATTTTATAAGTTATGATATATATAAAGGTATTATTTTATAAGCTTCTTTAAAAGCTGTAAATACGTACCTTTATATTATTATACTAAATTTATTTAAATTAACCTCTTTCTAATATTTAAAGTTATAACCTTTTATACTTAATTTTAAAAAGAATCATTTAATTATGTTTTTTTGCTAATTTATCTTCAAATTATTAACTTTTAATTAAGATTTTCTTAAAATTATATTATATTAAATATTAATAATATTAAAAAAAATTAACTATTCTTTTTATTAAATTTAAATAAAGAAATTTATAACTTTTTACTTAATTTATCCTTTATTATATTTAATTAATCATTTATTAATTCTTAATTCTTAATATAATAGTTCTTTCTTTTAATAATTAATCTAATATTTATTAATTATATTAAATTATATAATATTTATTAAATATTTATAATTAATTAAGATTTAGAACCTTTAATCTTCCTATTTAATAATTATATATAAATAATTATTAATTACTTAAACTATATTAAAGTTCTTTAAAGCATTTTCCTTTTCTAATTCTTTATCTTTAAATTAATCTTATTATTTTTTAATAAGTTTTAACAAAATCTTATTAAATATTTTTATATTTTTATATTTCTTTATATATTTCTTTAAAGTTATAAATTTATAAATTATATATATTTAATATTAATATTAATTATAATTTTCTTATAATTCTTTATAATATATATATTTATAAAGTTTATCTTTTATAAAAAATATAATGTTAAAAATTATATTATTTATTTATATATTTTTTAAAGGAGTTAATTTAAATTTAATTTAAATCTTATTAATATTCCTATATTTATATATAAATAAATATCCTTTTACTAATTTAAGCTAAAAACCTATATTCTTTTTAATTAAATTATAAATATGGTAATAATCATTAAAATAAGAAATTTAAAATATTTTATTATATTATTTATGTTCTAAATTCTATTAAAGATCGTGTACGTATATTTTTGGTTTTGGATTAAGCTTTTTGGTTCCGAAGATAAGAATCCATTTTTCTTTATCTAATAATTATTTTTTAATAACTTTTTGTAAAAAATATATTATTCTAAGGATAGTAACTTTTACTACCCTTAGGTCAGCTCTAATTATTAATACATTTTTTCCTTATTCCCAAAAATAATTAATAATAACAGCCGTTATAAATTCTAATCTTATATTTATAATTTCTTACTCACATATTCCTTTAACAACTAAAAATTATTATATTTTTAATTTTTATAATTAAATTAAATTAAAAATTAAAAAAATTAATACTATCTAACTGTTCATTAAAAATATATAAAATTTTTGATTTTTTAATTTTTCTCTTCTAATGATTCACTTTTAAATATAAATTATATTACTTTTTCCAAAATATTTTAAATTAAAAGTAAGTAATTTAAAATTATATCCTTCCTTATTTATAATTTATATTTACAAATTATTAAATTTATAAAATAATTATTTATTAACAGTTTAAAACATTATAATATTTTATTCCTCTATTAACTCCTAAATCTAATAAATTTACTCTTTAAAAGATCGCTTTTTACCTAAATTTTTTTCATAATATATTTATATTAATAATACCCAAAATTCTTTATTTAAAACTTTTTTTATAATTTCTTCTAATAACTGTTTATCTTAAAAATAGTTATATTAAATTTTAATACAACTAGGCATACTTTATAAGCAATTTTTATCCATATCTTATCTACATTTAATATTAATAAATAATGAACATTACTATGCTATAAACTAAAGTCCTTACTTTCTTTTATCATTATTAAGATGTTATAAATAATCTTACTAATTATATTTTATAAAATTAGGTTACTAATAATAATATTATAAAATAACGTAATTTTTAATATTTTAAACAAATTAAATATTAAATGTTTTTAATAATATTGTTTTTACTATTTTAAATTCTAATTATCTTTTAAATATTTTAAGTTATTTTTAAACACCTTATAATTCTTAAATATATAACCTATCTTATTATAATTATAATATTTAATTTTGATTATATCTTTTTTAAGTTTTTCTATTTTAATAATATTAAGACTTACCTCCTTAAGTTCCTTTTTAATATAGATATAAATAATTTTCCTAATTCTCTTTTTTTGAAATCTTTTATATAACCTTTTATTATAAATAATAATTTATTTAATATATTTGTTAATATATTTAAGCCTTTTTTCCTTTAAGATTTTATCCCTTACCTATATTACTAATCTTTTATAAAAATAATTAAACTAAACGTTTTTAAAGAACTAAACCACTTCTATTAAATATTTGAATTTAGTAACATATTTTAAGGCTCTTTTAATCTATTTAAAGTTCCAAATAACCTTATAAGCATTTTCTTTTTAAATGGATTTTTAAATATTAATTATATCTTATTTTCAAAATTTATATACTTATTAAAAATATATTTAAACTCCTTTATCTCTTAAATTTTATTTAGATAATTATTTAAGATAAATTAAAACTATATAAAAATATTTCCTTTAAAATATTAGCAAATTATTAAGACTTTATATTTATCTTTAATAAAGCTAATTCGAAAGAAGGCCAAATAAAGTTTAACTACGCTAAGCCAATTTTTAATATTAATAATACCATTATACTTAAATAATAAAAAGGGTCTAAATCCTTTATTAAATAATAAAAGAACTGTTAAATCTTATTGTATAGGACGTGGGCTAGGCTTATTATTTTCTTTATCCTTACTCTTATTTTTAACTACTTTTCCCTTCCCTTTATTAATAATTTTAATAATTTTTTTTACCTCTTTTTTAAATTTAAATAATTTTATTTAAGATTTAATTTCTACTAAAACCATATTATTAATTAATCCTAAAATATAATTAAAGGCTAATATATTAAATTCGTAACAATCTTTTATTTAATTAGTTTTTATTAAGAGTTAAATTTTTAAGGATTTATTTAAAAAATATTTTAAAATAAATAAATTATAAGTAATTTATATAAATAAAAGGATATTATTATTAAGATTAATACTTATATCACATTTAACCAATAACAATATTAATTAAAGAATTATTAAAATATAATAATTAAGGTTTTAATTTTAAATAAATAATAATAATATAAGTTAAATATTAATAAATATTATAAATGTTTATTAAAAAAGCTTAAAGTCCTTCCCCTTATATAAATTAAATATAAAATTTAAATTAATAATTAAAAAAATATAAATAAATGATTAAATATATAATAATTTAAATATCTTATAGACCTTCCTTATTCCTAACTTAAGGCCTTTATAATCTTAATAATCTTAATAATCTCATTAAGATCATTAAGATTATTAAGATTACTTCCTTCCATCAGATTATCTAATCATACGTTTCAGGATCCCCGCTTCTATACAAAGTATAGTTCCCGTATTATTAGTTCGTAACATTTATTAGTAGTAAATACAGGTTAAAAGTTAATAATTTTATATATAATTTTTACTAATAATAATGCAAATATATTTTAAATTAATAAGTACTTAATTTTATAAAATTATATAAAGATTTAATAATATATAATAATATTTCCTTAAAATATTTATTTTTTAATTTAATTAATAAATATATAAAAATTATTTTTTATATTAATATTTTAAATTAAATATAAATTATTATAATATCTTTTATTATAATTTTTATTTTTTAATAGTAAAATATAAAAGTTAATACTAATATTAATTATTAATTAACTCTTTAAATAGTAAATACATATATTATAATGAATTCTTTATCAAAATTATCATATCTTTAAACTATTAAGTGTAACTTTTTATAAGGCGCGGGGATATTTTTACCGTTAATTTTACAAATTATTTATAACTTAAATATTATTATATTTTAATATATTACTGCATTATATATTTTAAATTATAAAATACCTTTTTTAAACGGGGCATTTAGTTCTTTTATATTTAATATTTTATATAATTTCCTTAAGGTAATTATTTTATTATTTATTTGAAATTAAAGTGCTAAGGTAAAATTATTCTGTTTTTTAATATTGATATATAATATAACAATATATAATAAATTATTAATATGTATAAAATCCTCTTTTAAAATAATTTAATAATTATTAAGGTTAAATGCGGGTTTAAGTAATTCAATTTCGATTTCCTTTAAAAAAATTAAAGTTTTTTTAAGTTAAATATAATGTTTAATATATAAATTTTAGAAAGTAAATATATTGCCTAACACATTTAATATAATAATGATATTTTTATTAATGATTATAATAACTTTATAAGGTCCTTTTTAATTACTTTTTTTTTATAAATTAATACTTTATTATTAATAAAAAGAGATATAAAAAGGGTTATTTTAATATTAAGGCTGTTATAAGTGTTTAAGGCGTTTCGGATAAAGCGTTGCAACTTAATTTTCTTAATTTCTATTATTACTTTTTATATTATTTATATTTTTTTAAATTTATATAATAATAAATAATAAGTCCATATTAATTTTAAGGTAAGTACTAAAGATTAATAAGGTTAGGATAAAACCATTTAAGTTAACGATATTATTAACTGCTTTAACGACCATTTAAAGTTGCAACGCCCTTAAATTAAAGTCCTTAAGTTTATTAATAATGATTTTATATGTTTTATAAATGGGACCGTAATACCTTTTAATCTTTCTAATAAATTAATAAGTTTTTATTAATATTTAATAGTAAGTAATTCTAGTTATTTATACTTTATTTTAAAACTTAAGGTTATTAAAATTTGTATTAACCTTATAAGAAATGATATTAAGGGGCCTTAAGTAAATATTAATTTAATATTCTTTTAACATTTTTTACATTTTTTTAATAATAATATTCCTTATAAATTATGCTATTTAAAAGCTTGTAATTATATTAATAATATATAAGATTAATCATCTATCCAAATATATAATATTAATAATTATTTTATAATTAAATTTTATATTTAAATTTTTTAAAATAAACTTAAATTATTAAAAAACTTTACCTTTTATTTAATAATAATGATAAAATTTATTAATTTTTTTAAAATTATTTATATTAATATTATAATTAACTTTATTTAAAATGTTATATAATTTATTAATTAATAAATAGTTAAAGTAAGTGTGTAAATATTAAAGTTTTATTTTTATAAAATAGGTAATATCTTTAAGTTAAAACCATAATTATCCTTACTTTTTTTTAATATTAATTATTACACTATTTTTATATATTAATTAATTAATAATATTATTAAAATATATTTTTAATTAGTTTATATCTTTTAATAATAATAAGAATAGGATATTTAATTTTATAATATAAAAATCTATTTTATTAAAAGGCATATTTATAATAACTGTGCTAAATAATTTAATAAATAATTTATTATTGAACTAGATATTAGCTTCTTTAGTACAAATATTATCTATTTTTAATTACTTGCTTAAATATTCTTTAATAAGAGTTAAGTACTAGCCCTTTCTTATTGTAAATACCTGGACTGCTCTTATATCCAGTATAATCCCTTAGAAAATATTCCTTATATATTAATTTAATATAAAAATGGTATTGGATTTTAAGTTGTCCGAAAGGAAGTAAGCGGTAATATAGTAATAAAATGCTTGGTTAAATAAGTATATAGCAGTTATATATAAATTATTATTTTTATTAGCATTTAATATTAATTAAGTTATTTTGTTCTTATTATATTTAAACTTTAAGTTTAAATCTTTAATGCTTTTATAATTTGCTAAAAATATTATATAATTTTTTTTAAAAAAGCTTTATTTAACTTTTTATTTTTTTTAACCTTCTTTCGGTTATATTTTAAATGCTTAGTAAATTAACATCTATCTTTTTTATATACCTAATATTATTATTTTTATATTTTAGAAGATTATTTTATATTATATTTATTCCTTTTATTAATGTAATAATACAAACTATTTTAAAAAATATTAATATAAGAGATTTTTTATAAATATTAATTAAATTATATAAAATTTTATTTAAAATTATTATTATAATTTTAATAAATAGAAATTTTATTATATTAATTATTCTTATTTTAATATAATTAAATCTTATGGAATAAGTGATTATATTATTATTTTCGGAGATATTTATTAGAAAATGGTTATTTATTTATAAATTTATACCAAATAATTATTATTAATCCTATTAAATAAAATATTTTTTAATATAATTTCCTATAATTATTTTATGGAAATACTTAAATGTGGTAAATAGTTTATCTTATATATAAAAAGTTACTATATTTATTAATTTAAAATATATTTTAAACTTTATTTTTAAAAAGTTTAAAATTAACTTTATAAATGTATAAGCAGTTATATAAGCTATAATATATAATTATATTTAATTAATTGAAAATATATCCATTATATATTAAGTTATAGAGCTTTTTTAAAACGTAAAAATATATAATTTCAAATCTTACATATAATAAATGAATTAAATATATAATTTTATTTATTTAAGCTTAAAAAGCTTTGTTAATAAATTTTATAATACTATAGTTTTTAATAATTATTTTATTTATATTAAAAAAAGGTAAAAAGTTTATTAAAATAATATTATAATTAAAAGCTTATATATAAAATTAGTTCTGCCTGCCATATTAATATAATTAATAATGTTTATTATCTTAGTACTATTAATAGTAACTATTCTTAAACTTGTTAAAGTAATAATAAATACTATTTATATTAGTAAATAAAAAAATGTAAATTGGAACTAAAAATTATATTAATTTAAAAAACATAATTAATATAGCTGAAGCGGAGATTATAAATATTATAATTATAGATATAGTAATTGTAAATAAAATAATTATTAATTTTATTAATTATAAGGTAAATTTTGTAAATAAGAAAGATTTCATATACGAAACAAATTCTATGAATATATTTATTATAAATAATAATTGTTTTATTAGATTTATTAATAATTGTTTAAGAATTTAAAATAAAATATATATAAATATTATTAATTTTTGAAAAAATTAAATTAAATAATAATTAATAATTATAAAATACTTTTTAATAAAAATAAAATTAAATCTATTTTAAATAAAGTTATAATTCTTATTTATTAAACTTATTATAATTATTTTAATAATAAAATAGCTTTTTTTATATATAACTTTTTTAAAATATATAAAATATAATTAAAGCCTTTAAACCTTTTAAAAAACATATAAATACAATTTTATAAAAAGTAAATATTTATAAAAGATAAGATTTATGATTTTATTATTATAAAGTTTTAATAAAGTTTTTACGCCCATCTGGGCCTTATAGCTTATATATATTTATAAATAAAAGTTACTTTAAAAAATTACTATAAAGTTATAACAATTTACGCAAATATAGGTTATTCTAATATTTTAATTAATTAATCTTAATTTATAAATTTTGTATCTTATATTTATATATAATTAATAATTTTAATTTTGATAAAAAGTATAAGTGGAAAAATCTCCTTAATAAAAAAAAGGTATTTTTTAATTTAATATTTTTAAAACATATAATTAAAATTATATTATAAATTAATTTACTATTAAAGCTTTATTAATATATAATAATTTATAACTTAACTTATTTTTAAAAATATTTTTTATAAATATATAATTAATATTTGTTACTTTAATTACATTATAATTATAGGTTTTTATGATTAATTAGAAATGTTAATAAAGATAATATATAAATAGAATTTTATATAAAAATAAGTTTTAATAAAGATTAATGTTATTATATTACTTAAAAATTATATTATAAGTCCTTATTTTATATACTAATTTATTAAAATTAAATTATTAAGGATTTATATGTAATTCTATTTTCGTTTTAAAAATAGATAATTTATTAAAAGTTTTAATCTTTCTTAAAAAATAAAAAATTATTTTGTTCCTTAATTTTATAAAGAAATTAATTTATATTAGTTATATTAAAGATTATTATAAAAAAAGTATTTATTAATTCCATAAAAAAAGTAACTTTTGTACAAATTAAAATAACTATTTTTTAAAATATTTATAAAAATTATTAAATATAATTAAAATTTAATTTTATTAATAATTTATTTTATATTTTAACACTAGATAAGGATATCCTGGAAAATGTTTAAAATGTTTTTAAAATTAATGATATAGCTAAGAAATTGTTACCCTTTTTTAAAGTTTAACGTTTAAAAAATATGCTATTTCGAAAAATAAAAAAAGGCATATATATTTATTCAAAGGATTTTTATATTTACTTTATAAAATAAATATAAAAAGTAATTAACAATTTCAATATTTGGGATAAATTAAGGTTTATTAATATAATTAATAATAAGAAAATAAGGATATATTTAATAAAAAGCTAGTAAAATTAAATTAGATTTTTAATTACAATTTATAAATTTAATATTAATAAGTAAAAAATGGTAAATAAAATTTTTAATAATATATATTAAATTACTAAATTTAAATATATAAAATAACTTTTACCTTTTAATTAATCTTATTTTTATTATTTATTATATAGTTAATAGCGTTAAAAAAATAAAATTATGATTTTAAATATATATCCTTTTTTAATTTAAAAAGGAATAATTAACAAAATTTGTAGCGCATATTACATTATTATAATAAATAGTTCCAAATTCTTTTATTAATTATTTATATAGTTACGCTATTACAATAAAATGGTAATTATTCTTTGAAAAAGCTTAGAAATGTTTAATATTGTATTAATAAACTTTTAAAATAGCCCCGGTTATACTTAATATTATATAAATAAAAAAATAGAATTATATAAGTAATTTTTAATAGTATATATAAATGATGTGATAATTTTTTTAAAATAATAAAAATATATTTATATTATTTAATAATAATTTTTAAGCTTTTTAAAAAGTTAAATTTTTTTAAGATATTTTATTATTTAACTTTTTAGTTTTTTTATAAATAACTTTAAAATAAACTTTATTGACAATTAAGTTAAAACTGTGTAAAAATTAAAAGTTTTTTTAATTTTAGCAAATTTGGAAATATCTATAAATCTTATAAAACTTTTTAAGAAATTTATATTTTAATATTAGTAAAAACTAATACCTTTTTAAAAGAAAAAAATAGAATTAATTATGGGAAAATAGGTTAAAAAAGAAATGTTTAAAATAGTAATAGATTGAAAAAGATAAGTTAAATTTATTAAGTTTTAATTAATAGAAAAATAAATTAATAATTTTAATATTATATACTAAAGTTTTATTAACTTAATTTATTTTATTTATTAAGATTTTAGAAAAGTAATTTTTTTTTAAAAATAAATACCTTTTGTTAAAAAGGTTTTGCAGTAATAGTTTTTTATAATAAAGGAGGATGGGATAGCATATAATTAACAGTAAATTTTGTAAAATTAATTTAATTCTTTAATAAAGTTTTTATAAAAGTTAAACAAAGATATTAAAGTATAGAATTAGAGGTGATTTATTTTATATAAATATACTAAAATATATAAATTCAATTATAATTACATTTATATAATATTATCATTTTAATAAGTTATAAAGTTATAAAAGAAATTATTAATTAAATTGTATTAAAATTTAATCCAAAATTAATAGTTATATTAATTTACTTATTATAATATAAATTAAATATCTAATATATCCCCGGACGAATAAACTTAATTTTAAATATTTTATCCTAATTACCAGTGTATAATAATTTTTATAATAAATAAAAAATAATAAAAAAGTTTAAAAATTAACTTAATAATATTATAAAAGATTTTAATTATATTGTAAAAACATTTGTGCTTATCTTAAATAACCTTAAAAAGGAAATTCTAATTAAATATATTATTAATAAAAAATTAACTTATAAAAAACTTTTATTATTATTTAAATAATAATAATTTATTATATATAAAAAATAAAAATGGATCACGCCATTTATATATTCTAAAAAAGTATATAAATAAAATCTTTTAATTAATATATAATAATAAATATCATTTTAGTTCAAAGTAAATAATTATTATTAAAATTAATAAAATATTTTTATTATTATTTAAATTACAATATAAATAGTATTAACTGCTGTTAAACATTAAATTAATTTAAATTAATTTATAAACATTTGTAATTATTTTATATCATTATTATGGATTTTATTATTAACGTCTTTAAAATTTTAATAATTAATATTATTTAAAGTAAACTAAGTTTTAAAAAAGTAAATACGATATGAATTGTAACTTATAAATTTAATAAAAAATTATTACTTATTCCCGAAAATATAAAATATATTATAAAGAATTGAGTTAATATATTATATATTATATTATTTATTATAAATTGGGGTTTATTAGTTAAAATAATATTGAATAAAAATCCGAAATTTATATTTAATTTATTGTAAATATTTTAAAAAAATTATAAAATAATTTTAAAAATCTTAATAAATTATTATTTATAAATAAATAATTAGAATAAATAATGTAATTAAGATATTATATAATAGTAAAATAAAATGTAAATTAAATTTTTGCAAGTTTAATTTTATAATATAATTTTAATAATTTTAAATTTATAATATTAAAATGTTTACCTAATAAAATTATATTTAAATTTAAAATAAAATCCCTTTTATTACTCTTAAAAATATTAAAAAACTTATTAAATTTTAAAGTTTAAAAGAAATTATATTAATAAAAGATAGAAATATTGTTAAATTTCATTATTAACAATATTAAAATTAAATATAATAAAAACTGTAATTTAAGATTATTTAAGGTTAGTAAAAAAGTTTATTTTTATATTTATAAAGGATATTATTTGCCAAAGAAATTTAAAAAAAGTAATTTCTTTAAAAAGATAAACTTTTTACCATTATTAAAAAAATAAATAATTTAATATATAAGTTTAATTTCCCCAAACACTAAAAAGTATATAAAATAGTATTAATTGCTTATTTAATATTAATGCTAAAGGACTTAATTTATTTAAAAAGGTTAAATAAAAACCTAAAAGAATTTATATTAAAAGAAATACGAACGAATTAATTTTATTTAAAATTAAATTTTGTATAAAAAACAGGTAAATAAAATTAATAAAAAGCTAATTATTAAATACTTAATTAAATAAAAAGGTTATAGCCTTAAAAAAACCAATAGTACCTAAAGGAATTTTTAATAAAAAATATTTTAAAACTTATATATAAATATAAATAAAAATATTTAAAAAAAGTAAATATTGATAATATAGCAACCAATATTAATAATATTATATTTATAATATATATGATATAATTAATAAAAGTAAAGTTTATTCGCCTTATTTAATAAAATAAATAAGGATATATTATATATTTATAATTTTATTTTAAATATTAATATTTTTAAAAAGTAATATTTTTTGAAATAATATCCTTTAAGTATTACTTTTCCTTTTAAATATAAATATATTTTTTATTTAAATTTAAATAATAAGTTTAATATTAAACCTTTTTTATATTAATATCTTTTTAAATAATATTTTTTACATAAATAACTTATTAAGTAATATTTATTAAATAATATTTTTTTTAAAAAAATATACTAAATAATATATTTAAAAACAATTATTTAATAATTTAATAATAAATATTTAATATTATTTTAAAGTTAAGCTTCTATTATAAAAAATATAGATTTAATTTTAAAAATTTAATAAAATATTAATAAAAATAATTACTTAAATAATTAAATTATTAATATAATAAATAATTATATTTAAAAAAGTTTAATTACTTTAAATAAGAATTATTATTATAAAATTAATTATTTTAATATAAATAATATAAAATTAATTGTTTATATAAATTTATAAAGTTTCAAATTATATTAATAAAAATTATTATTATATTATAAATTAAAAATAAAATTTAATTTTAATAAACTTATTTAAAATTTAATATTAATAAAAATAAATTATTAATTATTAAAAACCTTATTATATTTATAAATTTATATAAAATTAAATATAACTTATTAATATTACACCAAAATTAATTTTCAATTTAACAATATATATAATTTTAATTTTTTAAAAGCATATATTTATAATAATAAAAATAATAAAGTTTAAAAGCCTTTTTTATAACTATTTATTACTTATTAAAAATAATAAACTTCATTTAATTAATAATTAAAATTAATTATATTATATTTAAATTTTAAATAATATATATTTAAACCTTATAAAAAATTAAAACTAAATAAATAAAATATTATAATTAAAAAAAGATATAAATAAGCTATAAATATAATTATTACCCAAAAAATCAATCAAATTTAAATCTTTATTAAAAACTATTAATACCTCCTTATTTAAAAATAACTTTTTAAATTTAACTTGTATTTAACTTTCTTTTTTTTAACTTTATATTCAGATTTTCCCTATTTAGATTTCCATTATTCGGACAAAACTTTTCCAATAATACTTTAATTCTTCATAAAATATTTATTAAACCACCTAAAAATTCCAAAATATAATATTTAATTACATAATTAACAAAATTAAAAAGAATATTAATTTCAATTAAAAATTAATCTAAATTTTAAATAATATTATTAAAAATTTAACCGTAAATGTAATAACTTAATAAATATTAATTAACTTTTTAATATATTTAAATAAAAAAGTAATTATTAATAATTATTGCTAAATCAAAAAGAATATAAATATAAATAAAAAAACTTTATTTTAATTTAAAAAAAATTAACAAATTTAAAAGATTTATTAAATTCTTTTTTTAATTAATAATTATTTAATTTAAAAATTAAAGTTTAATAAATTTAATAATTATATTTTTTTTTATAATTTCTTTAATAATTAAATTTATATTATTTAAAATAGAAAATATTTTATAATATTTTAATAAAAAATTATATACTTATAAAAGTTTGTTATAAAAATTTATTATATATACAATTATTAAAAAAATAAGAAAAATATAAATATAAATAAAGAAACTTTATTTTAATTTAAAAGAAAATCAATAAATTTAATTTAAAAATTAAGGTTTAACAATTTTAATAATATCTTTTCCTTTTCCTTTCTTTTTATTTTCTATTTTAATTGTTAATTTAATTAATAAATAAAAAGATTTTATCAAATTATTAGCCTTTTACGTAAATAATTTATTTCAATTTTTTACACGCTCAAATAATTAATTAAAGTAAATTATTATTTTTAAATTCAATATTATTAAATTAATTTCCTATTTAATTTTATCTTTTTTATAAAAATATATCTTTAAATTCGATATTATATTTAATAAATACTTTACAGTTTTAACTCTATTTTAACTTTATACTTTTTAACCTTTAAAAATAATCTTTTACCTTTTTACAATAGGTTTTTACATTTAAAACTTTTTACTTTTTTACAAAAGATATATTTGTTTTTTCCTTTTTATTAAGATAATATTTTCCCGAAAATAAATAAATTATATACTTTTAAAACTATATTTTCTTATATATTAATTTTATAATAAACTATATAATAAGCTTTTTTTTAAAAAAACCCATCGTTTTTTTAAATTTTTAAAATTAATAACTAATTTTTCCCTAAAATGTATTATGCTTTTTTAAAATCTTAAACCCAGTAATTATTATTATTTTAATTATATATTTTTTAATTATATATTTTTTAATTATATAATAAATTTAATTTTCTTTAATAAATTCTTTTAATATTTTACTTAATAAATTTCCTTTTTTATTAATTCTTTATTTTTTTAATATTAGTTTTAATTTTCTTTATTATTAATAAAGTTCTTTAATAATTTATTTTTTTAATCTTATATTTAATAAACTATTAAATTATTATTTATATTATATTTTTTTAAATAAAATAAAAATTAAATATTAAACTTTATCTTTAATTATTTAATAAATAAATTAAAGGTAAAGTTATAAATTAAAAATATATCTTATTAAATAAATTTTAAACGTTTTTTAAATTAATAAATAAGTTATTTAAATATATAATTATATTTCTTTTATTTAAAATATATAATAAATAAAAGTGCTCAAAATTTTTAAATTATAAATTAATTTAAATTTTATTAATTTAAAAGATAATATATTTTTAATATATTAATAATTTTAAAATACTTTCATAAAGGTTATATATACTTTTTCTAAATTTATTAATAAAAGATTTAATTAATTAAATAAAATAGTTAATATAATAACTAAAACGTATTATATAATAATTTTTTTATTGACCTATTATTTTCTTTTATTAAGCCCTTTTTAATTAATTAATCTTCCTTTATAAATTTACTTATTTAAGGTTATAAGGATTACCTTAAAAAAGAATATTTGGAAAAGCTTTTTAAACTGGAAAATTATTTAAAAATTAAAAAATAACTAAATAAATTTAAAAAGTTTAAATAGTATTTAAAATATAATACATTTAAATAAAATTCGAAACATAATAAGTTTAAACAAAATTTAAAATATAAAAAGTTTAATAAAAGATTTAAAAAATTTAATAATTATATAAAATTATATTTAATTTTAAATTATATTTAATTTTTATAAAAAAACTTATTAAATATTATATTTAATTAAAGTTAAAATAATAATATAAAGAATTTCTTATAAAATATTAATTAAATTATATAAAACTTTAATTAAAATTATTATTTTAATTTTAATAACTAAACGTTTTATTATATTAATTACTTTTATTTTAATATAATTAAATTTTACGGAGTAAATAATTATATTATTATTTTTAAAAACGTTTATTTATTTATAAATTTATATTAAATAATTATTCTTAATCTTATTAAGTAAAATATTTTTTAAAACAATTTCCCATAACTCTTTTGCAGAAATATTTAAATATAATAAATAATTTACTTTATAAATATATAAATAATTATATAAATTATAATATATAATTGTACTTAATTAGTTAAAATTGTACTTATTATATATTAAGTTATAAAATTTCTTTAAAATGTAAAAGTATATAGTTTTAAATCTTATATATAATAAATAAATTAAATATATAATTTTATTTATCTAGGTTTAAAACGCTTTATTAATAAACCTTATAATATTATAATTTTTAATAATTATTTATTTATATTAAAAAAAACTAAAAGATATATTAAAATAATATTATAATTAAAAGCTTATATACGAAATTAATTCTACTTACTATACCAATAATACCAATAATCCTTACCATTTTAATATAACTGATAACAACTATTTTTAAACTTATTAATAATAAATTTAATTTGACTGCTTTATTAATAGTTATTCAGGAATTTAAAACAAAATATATATAAATATTACTAATTCCGAAAAAAATTAAATCGAATAATAAATAATAATTAAAGGATATATTATAATAAAAAAAATAATTAAAGAAAATTGCGAAAAAGTATACGTAAAAGTAAAGAAAAATAAAATTAGCAAAAGAATTAATACTATACATAATTACTTTACTATTTCCTTTAAATATAAAGCACCTTTAAATAATTATAAAATACTTTTTAATAAAAATAAAATTAAATTTATTTTAAATAAAATTATAAAAATTCTTACTTATTAAATTTATTATAATTATTTTAATAATAAAATAGCCTTTTTCGTATATAATCTTTCCAAAATATATGAAATATAATTAAAGCCTTTAAACCTTTTAAAAAACGTATAAATACAATCTCATAAAAAACAAACATTTATAATTTTATTATTACAAAACCTTAATGAAACTTTTACCCCAATCCGGACCTTATAATTTATATATATTTATAAATAGAAATTATTTTAGAAAATTATTATAAACTTATAATAATTTATACAAATATAAATTATTTTAATATTTTAATTAACTAATTTTAATTTATAGAATTTACATTTTATATTTATATATAATTAATAATCTTAATCTTAATAAAAAATAGGATTAAAAAATCTATTTAATAGAAAAAGCTATTTTTTAATTTAATATTTTTAAAACATATAATTAAAATTATATTATAAGTTAATTTATTATTAAAACGTTATTATCATATAATAATTTATAATTTAACTTACTTTTAAAAATACCTTTTTTTTATAAATATATAATTAATTGAAAATATTAATAAAAATAAGCTTTAACAAAAATTAATATTACTATACTACCTAAAACCATATTAGAAATCCCTATTTTATACACCAATTTGCCAGAACTAAACTATAAAAAATCTATATGTAATTATATTTTCATCTTAAAAATAAATAGCCCATTAAAAACTTTAATCTTTTTTAAAAGATAAAAAATTATTTTTTCCTTAATTTTATAAATAAATTAATTCATATTAAATAAAAATATAAATTAAACTATATCGAAAATTACTATAAAAAAAGTACTTAATAATTATAAAACAAATATAAAAAATAATTAATAAAATTTATAACGTACATTATATTATTATAATAAATGGGTTTAAGTTTTTTTATTAATTATTTATATAATTAAGTTATTGTAATAAAATAGTAATTATTTTATTAAAAAGTTTAAAAATTTTTAACATTATATTAATAAACTTTTAAAATAGTCTTAATTATATTTAATATTATATAAATAAAAAAATAAAATTATATAAGTAATTTTTAACAGTATATATAAATAATATAATAATTTTTTTTAAAATAGTAAAAGTGTATTTGCATTATTTAATAATAATTTTTAAGTTTTTTAAAAAGTTAAACCTTTTTAAAATATTTTATTATTTAATTCTTTAATTTCTTTTATAAACAGCTTTAAAATAAACTTTATTAATAATTAAATTAAAATTATGTAAAAATTAAAAGTTTTTTTAAGCTTAATAAATTTGGAAATATATATAAACTTTATAAAGTCTTTTAAGAAATTTATACCTTAATATTAACAAAAATTAATATTTTTTAGAAGAAAAAGATAAAATTAATTACGGAAAGATAAATTTAAAAGAAAATGCTTAAAACAGTAATAAGTTAAAAAAATAAGTTAAACTTATTAAGTTTTAATTAATAAAAAAATAAATTAATAATTTTAATATTATATAATAAGATTTTATTAATTTAATTTACTTTATTTATTAAGATTTTATAAAAGTAATTTTTTTGAAAATGGATATTTTTTACCAAAAAGGTTTTATAATAATGGCCTTTTATAGTAAAAGAAGATAAAATGGCATATAATTGGTAGTAGATTTTGTGAAACTGATTTAATTCTTTAATAAAGTCCTTATAAAAGCCGAATAAAGATATTAGGTTATGGAATTAAAAAGGGCTTATTTTATATAAGCGTACTAAAATATATAAGTTTAATTATAATTATATTTATACGATATTATTATTTTAATAGATTATAAAATTATAAAAGAAATTATTAATTAAATTTCATTAAAATTTATAAATTTTGTAAAACTTAATTTAAAATTAATGATTATATTAACTTATTTATTATAATATAAATTAAACGTTCGATATATTCTCGGACAAATAAACCTGGTTTTAAACACTTTATTCCAGTTGTTAATGTATAATAATCCTTATCATAAATAAGAAATAGTAAAAGAATTTAAAAATTAATTTAATAATATTGTAAAAAACTTTAATTATATTATAAAAATATTTATGCTTATTCTAAATGATTTTAAAAAAGAAATCTTAATCAAATATATTACCGATAAAAAATTAACCCAAATTATAATGGAAATTCAAGTAGAAATAATAATAATTTATTATATATAAAAAATAAAGATAGATTATGTTATTTATATATTTTAAAAAGTTATATAAGTAAAGTTTTTTTAGCTAATATATAATAATAAATATTATTTTAGCTTAAAGTAAATAACTTATAATTTAAAAGGTTTTAATATTAAATAATTATTATTAAAATTAATAAAATATTTCTATTATTATTTAAATTATAATATAAATTATATTAATTATTATTAAATATTAAGTTAATTTAAATTAATTTATAAATTTTTGTAACTGTTTTATATTATTATTATAGACTTTATTATTAACTTTTTAAGAGTTTTAATAATTAATATTATTTGGAATAAAATAAGGTTTAAAAAAGTAAATATAATATTAATTATAACTTATAAGTTTAATAAAGAATTATCGCTTATTCCCGGAAATATAAAATATATTGCAAAAGATTAAGCCAATATATTATTTATTATAAATTAGGGTTTATTAATTAAAATAATATTAAATAAAAACCTGAAATTTATATTTAATTTATAGTAAGCGTTTTGGAAGAATTATGGAATAACCTTAGGAATTTTAATAAATTATTATCTATAAATAAATAATTAAAACGAATAACGTAATTAAAATATTATATAATAGCAAAATAAAATGTAAATTAAATTTTTATTATTTTAACTTTATAACATAATTTTAATAACTTTAAATTTATAATGTTAAAACGTTCGCCTAATAAAGTTATATTTAATTTTAAAATAAAGTCCTTTTTATTACTTTAAAAAATATTAAAAAATTCGTTAGATTTTGAAATTTAAAAGAAATTATATTAATAAGAGCCAAAAATATCCTTAGATTTTACTGCTAATAATATTAAAATTAAATATAATAAAAATTGTAACCCGAGATCATTTAAGGTTAATAAAAAGATTTACTTTTGTTTTTATAAAGAATATTATTTATTAAGGAAATTAAAGAAAAAGTAATTTCTTTAAAAAGTTAAACTTTTTATTATTATTAAAAAGATAAATAATTTAATATATAAATTTAATTTCCTTAAATATTAGAAAGTATATAAAGTGATATTAATTATATATTTAGTGTTAAGGTTAAAAGGATTTAATTTATTTAAAAGGTTAAATTAAAATTTGGAAGAATTTATATTAAAAAAGATATGGATAAATTAATTTCGTTTAAAATTAAATCTTTTATTAAAAAATGGGCAAATAAAGCTAATGGAAAATCAGTTATTAAATATCTAATTAAATAAAAGGGTTATAGCCCCGAAAAGGACTTAAAAGAACTTTTACTAAAAAACGTTTTAGAGCTTATATAGAAATACAAATAAAAACATTTAAAAGAAAATACCAATAATATAATAACTAATATTAATAATATTATATTTATAATATATATAATATAATAAATAAAGGTAAAATTTATTTACCTTATTTAATAAAATAAAGAAAAATGTGTTATGCTTTTATAACTTTATTTTAAATATTAATGTTTTTTAAAAAATACTTTTTAAATACTACTTTTTCTTTTAAATATAAATATATTTTTTATTTAAATTTAAATAATAATCTTAATATTAAATCTTTTTTATATTAATATTTCTATAAGTAACATTTTGAAATATCTTTTCTTTATATAAATAATTTATTAAATAATATATTTAAAAGTAATTATTTAATAGTTTAATAATAAGTGGTTAACATTAATTTAGAATTAAATTTTTATTATAAAAAAATGTAAATTTATTTTTAAAAATTTGGTAAAATATTAATACAAACGGTTACTTAAATAACTAAATTATTAATATAATAAACAATCATATTTAAAAAAGCTTAATTACCTTAAATAAAAGTTATTATTATAGAATTAATTGTTTTAATATAAATAACACAACTTTAATTACTCATATGAATTTATAAAATCTTAAATTATATTAATAAAAATTATTATTATATTATAAATTAAAAATAAAATTTAATTTTAATAAAATTATTTAAAACTTAATATTAATAAAGATAAATCAACAGCTATTAAAAACTTTATTATATTTATAAGTTCGTATAAAATTAATATTACATCACTTATATTCGGATCTTCCCTATTTAAATCTCCTTTATTCGGGAAAAATCACTCCAATAATACTTTAACTCCTTATAAAACATTTACTAAACCACTTGAAAATTCCGAAATATAATATTTAATTATATAATTAGCAAAATTAAAACAAAAGTAACAATTATAAAACAAACATTAATTTAAATTAAAAATTAATCTAAGCCTTAAATAATATTATTAAAAACTTAACCGCAAATACAGTAACTTAATAAATATTAATTAATTTTTTAACAAATTTAAATAAAAGGGCAACTACTAATAATTATTATTGAATTAAAAGAAAATAGTAAACGCGAACGTTTGTTTCTTTTAAAAAGGAAGTATATATTAACAAGATAAAAAAATAAAAGTATAAATAAAAAAACTTCATTTTAATTTAAAAATTAAGGTTTAACAAAAATATTATATAATTATATATAATATTAAAAAAACCATTTTAATTATTTTTTATTTTTATAAAAATAAGTTATTAATATTTTAAAAGTTTTATTATAATTATTTAAAGTAAAATTATGGATTATTAACTTGTGTAAATTATTAACTTGTGGTTTACGTTAATTTATTTATATTTTATATGTTGAAATTATTTTTTAAAATTAAGATTTATTTTTTAAAATTATATATTATATAAAATCCTTTAATTAAATTATTTATTATTAATATACTTTTAATAATATATTTTTATTTTTTATTATTATTAATCTATTTCAAAATATTAATAATTATATTAATTAATTTATAATATTTAACTTTTTTTTAAATAATTATACTTATAAATATTAAATTATTATTAAATATATATTTCATTATAATATATTTAAGTTAATTATTTATAATTTTGCTTTTAGTATGTTTTAAATTTTTATAAATATATAATTCTTTTATTTAAAAGATATAAAAAAATATTAAAAATAATTATAATGTAAACCACGGGTTAACGGTTCACATGGGTTAATAACTTTTATATATATTTAAAATAAAAGAAAATTAAATTAATCTTTTAATATTAAGTACGTTATAAAATTATATAATATTTTATTTAATATATTATGTAAGTACGTTAATAGTTATTAATATTGTAAATTTATAATATTATTACGTAAAGAATTAATTTTTAAAAAATAAAATATTATTAAACATGTTATTAAATTAAATATATAAATATTTCTTATTTAAGTTTTTTATATTAAAAAAATAATTAATATTATAATTATTATAATTTTTAAATAGATGTTATAATAAAAGCATTATTAAACAAAACTATAAAAATATTAATAAAAAGTAATTAAATTAATTTACATTTAAAAAATGGGTGAAACGCGAGGAGATAAGGGATAACATTAACTTATTATAATAACGGACTATTATAATTAGTTAGAAATGTTTAGCAAAAAAGTGTTAATTAATTTAAAAGCGGAACAGCATAATATATATTAGCACAACCTAATAAGTAAGATAGCCTTTAATTAGGATTATTATAATTTTAGCCCCAATTTGTTATAAAGGTACGTATATATGCTGATATAATTGCATAATAATACGAATATAGGTTGGTATATATGTATTTTAACCCGCTTATATAATGGTCCGTATATGTGTTAATATACTTTCGAATTAATATAAGTATGTGCTAACGTAATTTTCTTTTTAAAGATATTTTTTATTAAATAATTAACTTCGCAATTAATTAATTACGAAAAGAAAATAAAGTAAGTAGCAATTACATAATATCGACACTGAGGTACTTTATCGGGGATAAAATGCCTTGGTGCTAATATAAGAGGAAGGAACAGTATATTCACTATTATTATATAAAGGGATATTATATTATTAATTAATTTTAAATAAATTCCTCCTTTTTTAAACATTATTAATATATTAATTTTACCCTTATTGTTATTATTTTACTTGTTTATTGCTTTTACTATACGTATGTATCTATTAACAATTTATAATTTAATATTTTAATTAATTTTAATATTAAGTTAATTTTAATATTAAGTTAATTTTTTTATTTAATAAAAATTATTAATTATTAAGTTTTTTTAACAAATATTATTAATTATTTAAGATAAAATAACCATATAATATAAATATATTTTTAAATTTATGCACAAAATATTATATAATATAAAGGAAAATGATTTATTATTTGGTAGTATTTTTACATTTTTTAAAAAAGCTTTTATATAAATTTTACCTATTATTTAAAAAGGATTACACTTACAAATTATTAATGCTTATTTCTAAAGTTTATTTATTTATATAAATTTAATTTTAATAATTAATTTTTATTATAACTATAAAAATTATATAAATAAATATAAATAATATTAAATTTATTAAATAATTTTGTGAAATCTTTTATAATTTTAAGCAGTATAAAATATTATTATTACTTAATTTAATAAAAATATTTAAAGGTAAGTAATAATTATATAATTATATTTACTTTTAAACATTATTAAATATAATTAATTAAATTTATATAACTTTTTTTACTTAATATATTTTATTTATATATAATATTTTAATTAATAATAATTTATTTTAAAAAATGTTTAAAAAGTTCTAAATATATTAATTTATTAATAATTATATTATAATAAATGAGGAAATAATATAATTAATCCACTTTTACCGCTTTTCATTTACCGTTATTTATTAATAACTTATAATACTTACCAATTAACCCCATAAAGAAATTACTAAAAACTAAAGATATTACTGCTTAAAAAAACAAAATAAAATATTAATAATTTTAATTTTATAAATTAATAGTAAAATACTATTAGTACTAATTAATTTAAACTAACACAATATTAACTTATTTTTTATATAATATAAATATATTATTTTTAATAAAAGAATAATTTTAATTATAAACTTACAAATAGCTGAAAATAATAAAAACTTATAATTAATATAAATAAAAATATGAAAAAAGATAAAATTACTTTTATAATTATTAATAAAGATAATATTTAATTATAAATTATAAAAATAATTTCTTTAACTTTTATAAAAAACCGAGAAAATAAATATTATTTAATATTAAATTATTAATTTTATTAATATTTTAAAAAATATAATTAAAAATAAGAATAATGATAATAATGATAATAATAATGTATTTTACATCTAAGTGAAGTTTTAACATTTTAATTACTATTAAAGATATTAAACAGCTAGAATAAAGCTATTTACATAGGCTCGTACGTATATATTATAATTATTACATAAAAAATCCGCCACTACTTTCGCTTAAAAGCTGTTATTAAAATATAACTTAATTTTAAATTTATCTATTATATATATAACCTTAAAAATCTATATTAATATTAATATATATAGTTTTTAATGCTAATAGAGCCTAAGGGGGCTGTTAATAATATTATATATAACCTTATAAAGGTTATTATTAAAAACGTTATATAATAGCGGGAAGCTAAAGCATATGGTAATAGCCTTAAGGTTATTTTTAAATAATATATACAGTTCTTAAAGCCACTTAAAGCTTAAAAAGGTTATTACCTCAAGACTTAAAGCAATTAGGTATTAATTTAATAAAGCTGTAATAGCTTTATTATTAAAAGCAATTAAACAGCTGTTAATAAAATAGTTATTTTTAGCCAGGTAATTTATTATATATTAAAAAACCTTATAATAATTATAAGATTTAAACTTACACCTTTATAAAAAAGCAAAACGTTTAAACTATTACGCTAAACCACTAAAATAAACATAATAAAATATACGTTAAAATTATTTATTATGTTAATAATAATATTATTAATATATATATTTTAAATTTAATTTAAAGATTTAATTATATTAAAAGGAAAAATATAATTTATCATGAAGATTTTAATTAAAAATAAATATAAAATCCTAATTAAAACCGCTAATTGCTAATTAAAGATTTTTTAAAATATAAATATAAATATTTTTACTTTTATTTATAATATAATACATATGTTTTTTACTCTAGTTAAAAGATATTATAAACGTTATAAAAGTGCTTATTTTATTAACAACAAGCTTATGCTTTAAGGTTTAACTAGAATAAATAATATAAATCATTATAAAGCATGAATTAAAATTTAAAAAAACTTAAATTAAATTAAAAAAAATTAATTATATTCTAAAAAGTATAAAAAAATATTTTAAATAAATTAATTTTAAATAAAATTTATAATACAAATAAGTAATTATATAAGTTAATAATTTATTAATAATATAATAAAATAATGTAATATTATTATATTATATAACAAAAGTATTAAACCTTAATAAAATTATATATAAACATTTAAAACTAATTAAAAGCAAAAACCAAATAAACTACAAAAGAACTTATTTTAAAAAATTAATATTAATAATTTACTTTTAAAAAAAATTATAAAATAATTTAAATATTTTTATAAAAAACATTTATAGTTATATAATATTTAATTAAAATAATAAAAAGTAATATAATAAATTTACTTCTATATTAAAATAATATAAAATATTTTTTATTTTAAATAATATAAATTTAATTATTAACAAATTATAAAAAATAAAAAATAAAATACATAATTAAAAATAATATATTATTGAAATATATTATTTAATTAATTTATAATATATTAAATAAAAAAAACTGAATTAAATTTTACATTTTACACTTTTTAATAAAATTAGTTTTTTAATATTAAATGTATTCTAAAATTATTAGCGAACTTTTTATAAAAATCTTATAACATATTAAATATAATTTATACTTATAATTAATATTATAATTATTAAAGGTATTATTTTTAAAAATATATATATTTATTATTTATTAAGGAGTTAATATAATATATTATGGCTTTATATATATTATAAAAAAGAACCTTTTTAAATATTTTATAAAATATTTTAAGTTTTATTTATAAAGAAATATATATATAAATTTTAAAATAATTAGATTATATTTTTTACATAATAATGAAGTAATTTTGAAGTTTAATGTAATTAAAATTAATTATATATTATTAAATCTTTAATTATTTAATTTATTTTAAATAATTTAAATATATATAATATTACTAAAATTATTTTATAAATTGTTTACATATATAATAAGATTTATAATAATCAACGTAAATCACGGGTTAACGGTTTATATAAGTTAATAATTTATAAATACATTTAAAATAATATATTATAATAAGAAAAACATTAAATTAAACCGTACATTTTGCACTTTCCAATAAAACTAATCTTTTAATATTAAACGCGTTACAAAACTATATAATATCCCTTTTAATATATTACACAATTACATTAATAACTACTAATACTGTAAATTTATAATGTTATTACGTAAAAAATTAATGTTTTTAAAAAAAGGATAGTATTATTAAATATATTATTAAACTAAATGCGTAAGTATTTTTTACTTAAGTTTTTTATATTAAAAA
Organism: Daldinia caldariorum; assembly: GCF_022478825.1. Classification (NCBI taxonomy): domain Eukaryota; kingdom Fungi; phylum Ascomycota; class Sordariomycetes; order Xylariales; family Hypoxylaceae; genus Daldinia; species Daldinia caldariorum. Next base: position 386,573 of record NW_025953052.1, on the reverse strand, counting down.
AATAACTAATATTTTATTATAAAAATGTAATAATAAATATGTTAAAATTAATTAAATTACAACTTTTATTAAATAATTATACAAATTAAAATCTTAATTTAATTATTATATAAATTGTTAATAAACATTTTATAAACATTTTATAATATATTAAATATAGTTTATGTTTATAATTAATATTATAATTATTAAAGGTATTACTTTTAGAAATATATATAATTTTAATAAAATAAAATCTATAATAAATATTATAATAATTATTATAATTATTATAATTTTAGAAAGATATTATAAATTTTATTAAATAATATTAAGTAATAAAAAATAGTTTATAATAATTTAATTAATTAATTTATAAAGTTAAGTAACATTAGTGAATATATTCTTTCGGTTAGTTATTAATTAGTAAAGTAATATTAGTTTTTATTATACTTATACGTAAAATACATTTTATATTTTAATATTATGATAATAATATATTAACTCTTTAACAAATAATAAATATATGCGTTTTAAAAGTGCGAAAACAGTTACGTTTAATAGTTAAAATTTGTGTAAAGAATAGGTAAATATATAAACAGATATTATATTATTATTATAGTATTATTTTTAGAATTTTATAAAAATATGATTTTTATAGCTGTTTAAAATTAATAGCTGTTTACAATATATTATACAACTTTTAATATATTTATTAAAAGATTTTAATTATTTTGAAACAATTTTATTATTTAATTATTTAATATATTATAAAAAGAATTATTTCTTAACATTTTATAAGGCGTTCTAAATTTTATTTATAAAAGAAAATATATACGTAAATTTAAAAATAATTAAATTATATTTTTTACATAATAATAAAGTAATTTTAAACCTTAACATAATTAATATTAATTATATATTATTATAAAACCCTTAATTATTTAAGTTATTTTAAATATTTTAAATAAAATTATAAAAACTATATATTATTTACTATATAAAATTACTTTATTAAAAAAATTAATAATTTTTAAAAAATGAATTACGTATTTTCTAAATATTATAGTCTTAAAAATAAATAATTATAAAATAAGGAAAAGTTTTATAATTTTTTATTTAATATTATATTTATTAATTTAATTTAATTATATAAACCTTTTTATATTTAAAAATAATTTAATTTTATATTATTATTAAAATAATTAATAATTTATAATATACAAAAATAAAAGTAAATATTTAATTAAAATATTAATTATTTTATATAAATAATTTACTTTTAAAATTAATTTAAGTAAATAATAATTATAACAGTTTAAATAATTTATAAGTTTTTATTAAATAAATATTTTTTATTATATAAATTATAGGTTTTAATTTAATATATTTTATTTTTTAAATATTTATTTAAGTAATATAAAATATTACATATATTATATTATTTATTCATAATTTTATTATTATATATTTTAATTATTAAAGGATTATTCTTTAATATATTTTATAATAATTTTTTATTTTAAATAAAAATATTAAATTTTAATATATTTATTCTTTTTATTAATAATTAAATTTGCTATTTATTTTATTATATTATTATTATTTTTCAATATTATAATAAATTTATTAAATATTATATATAATTTTATAAAGGAATTACATATTTATATTACATTCTTTACGTATTTATTTAAATTTATTATATTATTTATATAAATATAATTCAATAAATAATTTATATTTAATAATTTTATATATTTTTTAATTCCTCATTTAATCTTTTTTTTTATTAAAAGCTATTTAATCATTTAAATCTATATAATAGATTTATTAATTTAATAATTATATTCTTTTTATAATTATACTATTTCATTTTTTTAAATATTCTTTAAAAAGTAATATTACTAATAAAAACATCAAAATATTCTTTTTTAAACAAATATTAATTATAATTTTATAGTAATAAAATTAATTAATATAATCAAAAAAATACTTGTATTTAAAACAAGAATTATAATAAAATAAATCTTTACTGATTAAAAATATTTAATTAATAAGTTAAAACTTTTATAAAAAAAATAAAAAACTATAATAATAAATATAAAATTAAAAGATTAATTTTTAAAAAAAAGAATTTACTTACTATAATAAAATATTACAAAATAATAATTAATAAAGTCACGTTAAAACATATAAATAAAGTTTATTTATACTTTAAAAATAAATAAACTTTAAAAAATTATAAATTTAATAAAAATCAAAAATATAATAAAATTAAATAAAATTTATTAATATTATTAAGTTTAACGAATTTAAATAAATTCGTATAAAAATTATTAAATAATATAGTAAAAAAGCTATTTTATATAATTATTAAACATTTCTTATATATTTAATTATTTATTTTAAACTTATTAATTATTATTTGAAACTTTATATTTAATCCATATAAAAAGAAAAATTCTAAGTTTTTTTAATATTTAACTTATATTATTATTATTTACTTAAAAATCAAAACTTATTAACATTACATTTTAACAGATTTAAATATAAATTCATCACATAAAAAAATTATTACAAGATTTTAAAAAATTAAAATTATAATTTTTAAATATTTTAAATATTTTAATTATTTATAAAAAATTAATAAAAAATAAATAAAAAACATTAATTAATAAATATTTAAAAAAAATTTAAAATTTATAATAAACTTTTAAATTTACTTAAATATATAATTTAATATAAATTATAAGTTAATAATTTATATAAATTAATAATTTACAATTTACAATTTTTTTGTTTAAAATTATTATAATTTAATTATAATATATTAAATTAATTAATTACATAATTAATACTTATTATTAAAGGTTTTTACTTTAACTTAATATATCTTTAAATTATAAATTATATTCTTACAAATGTTGTTATATTAAAACGCCCAACAACATTTATATAAAAATTATTTTCAATTATTATTTAATTATTTTTAATATTATTACCCTTTTTTTAAAACTATAAAGCCCTTTTTCTTTTAATAATAAAAACTATTTTTTTATAATTATTTATTTTTAACTTTATAACGTTTAAAACATATATAAAAATCTATAAAATAATTTTATCTATATTATATAACATTTTAAATACTTAAAATAAATTAAATAATTAAACGTTTAATAATAATATATAATTAATTTTAATTATATTACACTTCAAAATCACTTTATTATTATTTAAAAGATATAATTTAACTGCTTTAAAATTTACACATATAATTTTTTTTATAAATATAGCTTAAATTATTTTATAAAACATTAAGAAAAAATCCTTTTTTATTATATATATAAAATTACAATATATTAATGTTTTAATAAATAATAAATATATATTTTTTAAAAAATACTATTTTCATTAATTATAATATTAGCTATAAATATAAATTATATTTAATATATTATAAAATCTTCGTAAAAAACTTATTAATAATTTATATTATCGTTTAATAAAACTTATAATTTAATTAACATTAACATATTTATTATTACATTCCCGTAATAAAATATAACCATTTCTTTAATATAAAAAACCTAAATAAAGAATACTTGCACATTTAACTTAATAATATATTTAATAATAATATTTTCTTTTTAAAAGTTAATTTTCTATATAGTAATATTGTAAATTTACGTTATTAACAATCGTTAACGCAACTATATAATATATTAAAAAGGATACTATATAATTTCGTAACACGCTTAATATTAAAAGACTAATTTTATTAAAAAACGCAAAACATAAAATTTAATTTAATTATTTTCTTATTATAATATTTTATAAATTAATTAAACAATATATTCTTAAAATACATATATTATTTTAAATATGTATATAGATTATTAACCCGTATAAATTAATAACCTATAATTTATATTATAATAATTAATTAATTTTTTTCTAATAAATATTTAAAAATGAATTTAATAAAGCTTTTATTTTTTCTTTTTAATATTAATTATTTTTTTAAATTTAATAACAATATACGTAACATAAAGAAAATAAAATAAAAGCGAAAATAAATTAAATTTTATTACCGTTATTTCTTTACTTATTATTCACGCAGTTAATTTTAATTTAACTTTAAGTTTAATTTTAAATTTAATTTTCTTTTTTACTTTAAATCTTTTTCAAAAGTATTATTTTTTAAAGAATGGTAATAAAAATATAAAAAAATAAAAAAGAATTAAAATTACTATTTATATAAATTTATAAAAATTATTTAAAAGTAATATATATAATAATTATATTATTAATTATAATAAAAAAATAAAATATTAAAAATAAATATAATAAAAATTAAAAATTAAATAAAATTATAATAAAATAAATAAATTAAATTTTAGTAAAATACAAATGTAAATAATATTAATATATAATTAAATTAGTTTTAATTAAAAATAAATTAAAGTTTCTTTAATATAAATAATTTTTAATTAAATAATTTTATTTTTAATTATATTATTTTAAATGTTAATAATTTAATATTAAATAATATTTACTTTTTTACTTTCTTATAATTTATAATTATTATTAATAAATATAAAAATATTTTTCTTTTTTTTATATTTTTATTTATATTAATTATAAATATTAATTATTTTTAATTATTTATAGATTTATAATTAAAATTATTTTTTATTAAATATAATATATTTATTATAATAAAAAGTTATTTTTATTTACTTTTTTTTAAATATTATTATAATTTCTTTTTAACTTATTTATAAATTAAGTTTTTTTATATATATAAAATTTATTTTATAATATTTTATTACTTAATATATAAGTTAAAAAGAAAAAAGTATAAAAAATAAAAATATAAAAATATATAATAATATTAGTATAAAATAAGTTATATATATAAAATATTATTATTAATTAATTTTAATTATTTCATATTTTATTTTTAAATTTTGAATTATTAAAATTTATATTTCAAAATTTAAAAAAATATTAATTAAATACTTTCGTAATATTTTTTTATTTTTTAATATTAATACTTTTTATATTTTCTATTATTAATATTCTTTATAAATTATATTATTTAAAAATTTATAATTATATTAATAATATATAAAATTCATTTTTTATTAAACTTTTTAAAATAATTTTATTTTTAGTTTAATAACAGTAAAAAAATATATTAACTTTTTAAAATTATTTATATCAATTAATTACTAAATAATTAAAGTAAATATAAAAATATTATAATTTAATTTTTATAAAATAAATAATATTTTTAATCAATTTATGTTTTTAAATAAAAAATATATTTATTATAATTATTTTAAATAACTTAGTTAATAATGTATTATAAAAAGAACTCAAAATTAATTTTTTAATATAAATATTATTTATTTTTAATTATTTATTTAAATACTTTTTAATAAAAATAAAATATTAATTTATTATTTATAAATATTCAAGTAATATTTATATTTAATATAATTCTTTATAAAATACTTTTTATATATTAATATTATTTTTTACATTATTTATTAATTAATATTATATAAATATTATATAATTTATTATTTTAATTAAATTTAAACAATAAATAATAAATAATAATAAATAAAAAAAGTAAAAATAAATTCATTATATTATTCCTTTGGTTTTTTTTAACATTAAATTTTATTTTAAATAATATATTTATATAATAACATAAACCACGGGTTAATAATTTACATAACTTAATAATTCATATATATATTTAAAATAATATACGTATTTTAATAATATATTATTTAATTAATTTATAATATATTATAATAAAAAAAAGATTAAATTAAACTTTATGTTTATGTTTTTTAATACAATTAACTTTTTAATATTAAATGTATTACAAAATTATATAATATTTTTTTTAATATATTATATAATTGCGTTAATAATTATTAATAATTCGAATTTATAATATTATTATATAAAAGATTAATTCTTTTAAAATAAAAGTTTTTTTTTTATAATTTTATTTAAAATATTTAAAACATTTATTAATAAATAAAACTAATTATTATAAATTTTATTACGTATATAAAAAATTTATAAAATAATTTTAGTAATATTATATAATATTTTAATTATTTAAAATAAAGTAAATAATTAAAGGTTTAATAATAATATATAATTAATTTTAATGATATTAAGTTTTAAAATTACTTTATTATTATTTAAAAAAATGTAATTTAATTGCTTTAAAATTTATATATATATATATTGTAAATAAAGTTTAAAACGCTTTATAAAATATTAAAAAAATCTTTTATAATATATATAAAGTTATAACATATTAATTCTTTAATAAATAATAAATATATATATTTTAAAAGTGCAGAAATAATTATATTTGTTAAGACTTATATAAAAATAAATAAACTTATAAAGCATATAATATTATTATTATAATAATATTTGTAAAATCTTATAAAAAATATAACTTTTATAATTATTTAAAATTAATAACCTTTTACAAATTATTATATAACTTTTAATATACTTATTAAAATACTTTAATTATTTTAAAATCATTTTATTTATTATTTAATTTTATAAATTATTTTTTATTATTTAATATTTTTAATAATTATAATTATAATTATAATTATAAATTAAAGCTTATATTTCATGTTTTTTAATAAAATTAATCTCTTAATATTTGAACGTATTACAAAATTATATAATATCTTTTTAATACATTACGCAATTATATTAACAGCTATTAATAATATAAATTTATAAATAAAAAATCAACTTTTAAAAAAAGGGTATTATTATTAAATATATTATTAAATTAAATATATAAATATTTTTTTACTTAAGTCTTTTATATTAAAAAAATGGTTAATATTTTATTACAAAAACGCAATAGCAAACACATTAGAATTAATTAATAAACTTTACTAAATAATAATATAAATTAAAATTTCAATTTAATTACTATATAAATTCTTAATAAACTTTTTATGAAAGTTTTATTATATATTAAATATAATTTACGCTTATAATTAATATTATAATTACTAAAAATATTACTTTTAAATATATATATATAATTTTAATAAAATAAAATTTATAATAAATATTATAATAATTAATATAATTGTTATAACCTTAAAAAACATTATAAACTTCATTAAATAAATAAAAAATAATTTATAATAATTTCATTAATTAATTTATACAATTAACTAATACTACTTTTTATTATAATTATAAATAAAATATACTTTATATTTTAATATTATAATAATAATATACTAAACAATTAAATTATTAAACATGTTAAAAATAATTAAATAACAAATGAAATTATTTTAAAATAATTAAAGCATTTTAATAAATATATTAAAAAGCATATAATAAACTATAAAAAGCTATTAATTTTAAACAGCTATAAAAGCTATAGTTTTATGGAGTTCCAAGAATACTATTATAATAATAATATCGTATCCTTTTATATGTTTACTCACTTTTTACATAAACTTTAACCATTAAATATAATTGTTTTCGCACTTTTAAAATATACGTATTTATTATTTATTAAGGAGTTAATATATTATAGCCTTATATATATTATAAAAGAGGATTTTCTTTAACGTTTTATAAGGTGTTTTAAGCTTTATTTATAAAATATATATATATAAATTTTAAAATGATTAAATTATACTTTTTAAATAATAATAAAGTAATTTTAAAACTTAATATAATTAAAATTAATTATATATTATTACTAAACCTTTAATTATTTGATTTATTTTAAATATTTAAAACATTATATAATATTAATGAAATTATTTTATAAATTCTTTATATATGTAATAAAATTTATCCTAATTATTTTCAATATTTTCAATATTTTAAATATAATTATAAAAATTAAAAATAAGTAATTATAAAAAGGAAAAAGGATTTTATGGCTTTAAAAATAGGGTAATAATATTAAAAACAATTAAATAATAAATGAAAGTAATTTTTTAAATAAATGTTATTAAGCGTTTTAATGTTATAATATTTATGAGAATATAAGCTATAATTTAAAAAACCTTTAATAGTAAAAGTTAATTATATAATTAATCTTTACTATTAAAAGTCTTCATTTTAGCTTAATATATCCTTAAATTATAACTTATATTTCGTAAATGCTATAACACCAAAACGCCTAATAACGCTTATTTAAAAAACTACTTTCATTTACTATTTAATCGTTTTTAATATTATTACCCTATTTTTAAAGCCATAAAATCCTTTTTCCTTTTTATAATTACTTATTTTTAAGCTTATAACGTTTAAAAATATATAATTTATCTTTTAAAAGCTATTAATTTTTTAATAAAATAACTTTATATAATAAATAGTACGTAACTTTTATATTTTTATAAATAAAGTTTAAAACACTTTATAAAATATTAAGGAAAAATCCTTTTTTATAATATATATAAAGCTATAACATATTAACTTTTTAATAAATAATAAATATATATGTTTTAAAAATGCAAAAACAATTACATTTAATAATTAAAACTTATATAAAAATATAACTTTTATAACCGCTTAAAATTAATAATCTTTTATTTATTTTAAAACAATTTTATTTATTATTTAATTATTTAATATATTATTATTATTATATTAAAATATAAAATATATTTTATTTAAAATTATAATAAAAAACGGTATAACTTAACCTTATAAATTAAGTAATTAAATTCTTATAAATTATTTTTTATTACTTAATAGTATTTAATAAAACTTATAACATTTTTTTTAAAGCTATAATAACTATATTAATTATTACAATACTTATTATAAATTTTATTTTATTAAAATTATATATATTTTTGAAAATAATACCTTTAATAATTATAATATTAACCATAAATGCAAATTATGGCTAATATATTACAAGACTTTTGCAAAAAGCTTATTAATAATTTATACAGTAATTAAATTAAAATTTTAGTTTATATTATCGCTTAATAAAACTTATAACTTAATTAACTTTAACATGTCCACTATCGCATTCCCATAATAAAATATTAACCATTTCTTGAACATAAAAAACCTAAGTAAAAAATACTTACACATTTAATTTAATAATATATTTAATAATAATACCTTTTTTTAAAAAAAATTAATTTTTATGTGATAATATTATAAATTTACGTTATTAATAATTATTAACGTAATTATATAATATATTAAAAGAAATACCATACAGTTTTATAGCGCATTTAATATTAAGAAATTAATCTTGTTAAAAAGTACAAAGCGTAAAGTTTAATTTAATTTCTTTTTATTATAATACATTATAAATTAATTAAATAATATATTGTTAAAATACGTATGTTGTTTTAAGTGTGTATATAAACTGTTAACCCGTATAAACCATTAACCCGTGATTTACGTTATTTAAAACCTTTTAACAATTTTTTGAAATAAATTATTATGAATTATAATATCATATATAAATAAAATATATTAAATAAAAAAAGTTCTAAAAATTTCATTAATTTCATTTAATAATATTTTAAAATAAACATAATTATATAATTATTAATTACTTTTAAATATTTTTTTAAATTAAATAATAATATTATTTTATTCTACTTAAAATTATAAAAATTAATTATTAAAATTAATTTTAATTTTTTATAATAATTGATTTAATCAAATAAAAGTTATAGTTAGAATAAATTATTTTTTAAATTTAATTTATATATTTAAAAATAGCTAATAATCATTATTATAAATAACGTAAGTAAATATAGTTTTTAATTATTTATTAAAAATATATATACTTATTTTTATAAATAACTAAATATAATTAATTTATAATTTTTAAATAAATAAAATAAAATAAAATAAATATAATTTTCTTTTTTTTATTTCATATATATATTCAGTTTATTTTAAAGATTCTAATTATAAATTTTTATTTATAAATTAAATAATTATTAAAATTTATTATTATTTCAATATATAATAATTTTAACAAATTTTTAAAGGAAATACTTTTATATAAAATATTTTATTAATATAGTTTAATTATATATAATAATGATAATTAATATTTATTAAAAAATTAAATAATATATATATAATAAACTTTATTTATAATATTTAATAATTTATATTCATTTTATATATATATTAAAATATAATTATAACTTTTTTATTTTTATAAACATTATAATATAAATTACGGGTTAACGGTTTATACACATATATTTTAATAATATAATATAATAAAAAAGAAATTAAATTAAACTTTACATTTTATACTTTTTAATAAAATTAGGCTTTTAATATTAAATATGCTATAAAACTATATAATATCGTTTTTAATATATTACATAATTACATTAATAATTTTTAATAGTACAAATTTATAATATTACAATAACGATATATTAAATGATTAAATTATTAAACTTTTTAAAAACGGTTAAATAATAAATGAAATTATTTTAAAATAGTTAAAATATTTTAATAAATATATTAAAGATTATATAATAAACTATTAATTTTAAATGGTTATAAAAGTTATATTTTTATAAAATTCCAAAAATATTACCGTAATAATAATATTATATACTTTTATATGTTTATTTACTTTTTACATAACCTTTAATTATTAAATATAATTAATTTTGCACTTTTAAAATACATATATTCATTATTTATTAAGGAGTTAATACACCATGGCCTTATATATATTATAAAAAAGGATTTTTTCCTAGCATTTTATAAAGTATTTTAAACTTTATTTATAAAAAAGAATATATGCGTAAACTTTAAAACAATTAAATTATACCTTTTAAATAATAATAAAATGATTTTAAAATTTAATATAATTAAAATTAATTATATATTATTATTAAACTTTTAGTTACTTAACTTATTTTAAATATTTTAAATATTATATAATATTAATAAAGCCGTTTTATAGATTTTTTACACACGTAATAAAATTTATAATAATTACTGTTATTTGTTAATAAGTACTTTAAATACTTTAAACAAAATTATAAAAATTATATACCATTTATTATATAAGGTCACTTTATTAAAAAAGAAATTAATAACTTTTAAGAAATAAATTATATACTTTCGAAATGCTGTAAAGTTAAAAATAAATAATTATAAAAAGGAAGATTTTTTATTATTAAAGAAGGAAAGGTTTTATAGTTTTAAAAAGATGGTAATGGTATTAAAAACGATTAAATAATAATTAAAAGTAGTTTTTTAAATAGGTGTTATTAGGTGTTTTAATGTTATAATATTTGCGGGAATATAGGTTATAATTTAAAGATATATTAAATTAAAGTAACGATTTTTAATAATAAGAATTAATTATATAATTAATTAATTTAATATGTTATGGTTAAATTATAATAATTTTAATTAAAAAAATATAAAATTATAAAATATTAATTCGTGTAAATTGTTAATTTATATTTATTAATTATATTTTTTAAAAAAGCATATGTTAAATTTTTTATAATATTAGATTTTTAATATAATATAAAATATTTATATTTAATTAGTTTATTAATTATTATTTATATATTATTATTTATATATTATTATAAAATATATTAATTATAAGTTCTTTTATATATATTATAATTATTAATTACTTTTTTAATTACTTTTTATATATTCTTTTATAATTTTAAAAATTCTTTAATATTTATATAAAAGATATTTATAATAATTTTTTACAAATTTATATTATAATTCTTTAAATATATACACCTTTTTTAATAAATAATTATATTTTTATTTATTTAAATTTTAATTAAAAATTCGTTTTTAAATATTATTATTTTAATGTATGAAATTCATATATATTTTTTATATAATATATATATAATATAAAAAAAATAAATACCCCTTATCCATTTAATATAAATATAACTTTCTTTTTTAATACATCTTTAATATTAATGCCCATAAGTTTGCTTAACGTATTTACTTATATATTTTCTTTTCTTATAACATAAAGTATTTTAAAATTAAAATTATGAAAATAATTTACTTATTTTTAAACTTTAAGTTTAAACTTTTAAATAATCATTAACATTCTAAAGTTATTATAATTTAAAAAAACTATAATAAATTCCTTAATACCGTTAAATTAATATTTTTATTTTTTAAATATTATTATTATTATAAGTAATTCTTTATTATATATTTGGTATTTTATTTAAGTTTTTTTCAAATATTTTAAATAAATAAACTATTAAATGTTATATTTTATCTTTTTTAAATTAATTTAAAAATAACACGTATAATAATATAAAATTCATTCATATAAATCTTTTTAAATTATTTTAACTTTAATAATCTTATAATTAAATTACTTATAATTATTTTTTATATTTCTTTAAAAATGTGATTTACTTTATTAATCCATTAAAAACCTTTTTTTCTTTTATATATAATTTTTATTATAAAATTTATCCTTTTTTAGGTTTATTAGTAAGTTAATTTATTTTAAAAGGTTTAATACTTTATTTACATATTTTTCATATTAGTTAAAAATATTAACTAAATTCCTTATAAATGAATTAAATATTTATATATATATTTTTTAAGTTTTTATTTAATAATTTTAATTCATGCTTTTTATTTATTTACATTTAATAAATATATTTTATTAAAGTTTAAAAATTACTTTTTTTAATTTAATTTCATAATTATAAGGTTTATAATTTAAGATTTTTATATTAATATTTAATTTCTTTTACCAATAATTTAAGGCAGTTTCTTTAATATTTTTTTATATATATTAGTAAATTTATTATATATTATTTTAATTTTTCCTTTAATCATTTTTATTATTTTATTTATTTATTTAATTTTATTAATTATAATACATCTTAATGATAATAATGATAATGATATATTTTACGTCCGGGTGAGATTTTAACGTTTTCATTGTTATTTAAGGGTATTGGACGGCTTGAGTAAAGTTATTTACATACGTTTGTACTTACGTGTTATAGTTATTATATAGGAAATCCCCCATTGCTTTTGCTTAAAAGCCGTTATTAAAATACAGCTTAATTCCAAGTTTATTTATTATATATATATAACCTTAAGAAATTGTATTAATATTAGTATATATAATCCTTAATATTAATAAAACTTAAAAGGGCTATTAATAATATTATATAATAACAGGAAGTTAAAACATATGGTAATAACTTTAAAACTATTTTTAAGTAATATATATAATCCTTAAACCCATTTAACGCTTGAAAAAGCTATTACTTTAAAGCTTAAAGCAATTAAATGTTAATTTAATAAAGTTATAGTAGCTTTATTATTAAAGTAATTAAATAACTGTTCATAAAATGGTTATTTTTTAATTAAATAATTTATTATATATTGAACAACCTTATGATAATTGTAAAATTTAAATTTACATTTTTATAAAAAAGGTAAACGCTTAAATTATTACGTTAAACTACTAATTGTAATATATATAAAAGTATAATTTAATAAGTTTTTTTAAAAGTTGTAAATATATACTTTATTATTATTATATTAAATTCATTTAAATGGTTTTTTTTAATTTTAAATAAATAATTCTTTTATTTAATTTTTATTTTATAATTTATAGTTTAAATATTTTTTATTATATATTATTAATTAATTTTTTTATTTTATATATTTAAATATATTTTTATAGCATTATTAACTTATAAATTATATGTATTTTACATTAATGCTTTTTATCTTTATTTTATATTTATTTATTTTTATTTCTTATAATAAAAATATTAAAATTTAATTTTTTTTATATTTTTTATAAGTATATAAATAATTATTTTTTAATAACTTTAAGTTAAAAGTTTATATTAACCTTACATAATAAATATAATAAATAATGATTATATAACGTAAATTACGGGTTAATGGTTTTTATACACATTTAAAAGATTTTAATATTAAAAAATTGTTATTAAAATTAATAAAGTATTTCCATTATTATTTAAATTATAATAAAAATTACATTAATTACTATTAAATATTAAATTAATTTAAATTAATTTATAAACTTTTATAATTATCTTATATTATTATTATAAATTTTATTATTAACTTTTTTCAAATTTTAATAATTAATATTATTTAAAATAAAAACATAAAATACATTATAAAAAATTAAATTAATATATTGTACATTATATTATTTATTGTAAATTAAGGTTTACTAATTAAAATAATATTGGATAAAAACCCGAAATTTATATTTAACTTATAATAAACACTTTAAAAAATCACGAAATAATTTTAAAAATAATAAATTATTATTTATAAGTAAATAACTAAAATGAAATATAAATTAAATTTTTTTTATTTTAATTTTAAAATAAAATCCCTTTTATTATTTTTAAAAATATTAAAAAATTCGCTAAGTTTTAAAATTTAAAAAGAAATATATTAAAATTAAAAAAAAGATTTACCTTTATTTTTATAAAAAATATTATTTATTAAAAAAACTAAAAAATATATAAAATAATATTAATCATTTATTTAATATTAACAAATAAAAAAACTTAACTTATTTAAAGAAATTTATATTAAAAAAACTAATAATACTTAGAAGAACTTTTAATAAAAAACATTTTAAAATTTATATATAAATATAAATAAAAATAAAACTTATTCACTTTATTTAATAAAATAAATAAAAATATATTACACCTTTATAACCTTATTTTAAATATTAATATTTTTAAAAAATAACATTTTTTTAAATTACACCTTTTAAATACCATTTTTCCTTTTAAATATAAATATACCTTTTATTTAAATTTAAATAATAATTTTAATATTAAATCTTTTTTACATTAATATTTCCTTAAATAATATCTTTTAAGATATTCTTTTTTACATAAACAACTTATTAGATAATATTTAATATTATCTTAAAATGAAACTTTTATTATAAAAAGAATTTATTTTTATTTTTAAAAATTTAATAAAATATTAATAAAAATAATTACTTAAATAAAAATTATTATTATAAAATTAATTATTTTAATATAAATAATATGAATTTAATTATTTATATAAACTTATAAAATCTTAAATTATATTAATAAAAATTATTATTATATTATAAATTAAAAATAAATTTTAACTTTAATAAAATTATTTAAAATTTAATATTAATAAAAATAAATTAATAATATATGTAATTTTAATTTTTTAAAAATAAAAATAATAAAAATATTATATATTTATAATAATTAAAAATAATAAAATTTAAAAATTCTTTTTATAATTATTTATTATTTATTGAAAATAATAAATTTTATTTAATTAATAATTAAAATTAATTATGTTATATTTAAATTTTATAAAAAATTAAAATTAAATAAATAAAATAAATTAAAACTATAAAAAAATAATAATATAAATAAATTATAAATATAATTATTACCTAAAAAATTAATTAAATTTAAATCTTTATTAAAAGCTATTAACGCCCCCCGATAACGTGTTTTTCCTCCTGCTTTTTTATTTAAGAACAGCCTTTTAAGTCCAACCCCAATCACATTTAGCTTTCCTTCTTTTAGCGCTGCACCACCTACATTCAAATCTCCCTCATTTGGACAAAATCTCTCCGATAATACTTTAACTTCTTATAAAACATCTACTAAGCTACCTAAAAATTCCAAAACATAACATTTGATTATATAATTAACAAAATTAAAAAAAGAAATAACAACTATAAAAAAAAACACTAATTTTAATTAAAAATTAATTTAAACTTTAAATAATATTATTAAAAATTTAACTGTAAATATAATAATTTAATAAATATTAATGAATTTTTTAATAAATTTAAATAAAAAAGTAATTTATTAATAATTATTATTAAACTAAAAAAATAATAAATATAAATATTTATTAAAAAAATAAAAAAATATAAATACAAATAAAGAAACTTTATTTTAATTTAAAAAAGAATTATAATTTTATTTTCTAAGCTTAAATATTATTTATAATTTTTATTATAATTTAATTTTTTTATTTAATTATTTTTTATTTAATTATTTTTTATTTATGTAAATATTAATTAAAAACCTAAGTTTAATAATCTTTTTTTTATGGATTTTTTTATTATATTTTTAAGTTATTTTTTATTTATTTTCGTTTATAATTTATTTATAATAATTATTATTTTAACATGTAAAATCTTTTAAATTAAATATATTTTTCATTATTAGTATATTATAAGTAATTTTAATTATAATAATTTTTAATTATCTTATTTTAATAATAATAAATTAAATTAATATATTTTCTTTTTATTTTATTAAATAATAAATATTTTTAAAGTAAATATTTTTATTATTTTAATTTTACTTTTATTTTTTTTTAAAAAACCTTTAATTAATATTTAAATTTTTTATAAATTTTTGTTATGTATCCCATTTTATTATAATTATAATATTTAATTTTAAATATATTTTTTAATTTATTTATTTTAATAATATTAAGATTTATTTTTTTACGTTTTTTATATATTTAAATAAAAAGTATTTTTTTAATTTTTTTTAAAACTCTTTTATATAACCTTTTATTATAAATAATGGTTTATTAAATATAATTATTAATATATTTAAGCTTTTCTTCCTTTGAAATTTCCTTTTTTTATTTATATTATTAATTTTCTTATAAGAATAATTAAATTATACATTTTTTACAAACTATTACCGCTAATTCCTTAAACTTAATAGCATATTTAAAAGTTTTAAATGGCTTTTTACGTATTTTTTTTCTTAAGTAAATTTTTAAACATTAAATATATTTATTTTTATTAAATTTAAATTTTATTATTATTATTATTTTCTTAAATTTTCTTTTCTTTTTTTAATTTCCTTTTTAAGTAATTTAATCTAAAATAATTTCGCTTAAAACTTAATTTTAATTAAAGTTATTTTATTTATTAATTTAAAATGTAATAAATTTAATTTATTAATATTATATTTTACTTAATTAATTTTTTCCAAAAATTAAACTTTAAAAAATTATTTAAAAAATGATTTAAAAGTAATAAATTATATATTATTTAAAAAAGTAAAAAGGTATTATTAAAATTAATACTTATACCATATTTAATTAATAATAATATTAGTAATTTTTAATTTTTAAATAAATAATAATAATATAAATTAAATATTAAAATAAATATTAAAGTATTTATTAAAAAAAATTAAAATTTTTCCTTTTATATAAATTAAATATAAAATTTAAATTAATAATTAATAAATTTAAAATAAATAACTAAATATATAAAAAACGTTTAATAATTATATAAAATATTTTTTTATTATATTACTTAATAACTTTTACTTAAGTTTACTTAAATTTATAATTGTTTTAAAGTTTATTTTTTCTTAAAAAATAAATAAACCCCGCTTATAAACTTAAATATAATCTCGTTAACTATTAATTTATAGTAATAATATTATTATATTAAATCATGAATATAATTTAATATATTAATAACAAGAATTTTAATTTAATTTTATTTTTTTAAACTTTTTTAATTTCTTTTAATTTCTTTTAATTTCGTTTATACATATTATTATTTACATTTAAATAAAAATTATTAAAATTTAAAATTATATAAAATAAATTCTTTTATTTAATATACTTATTATACTTATATTATAAAAACCGTTACATTTAATTAAAAGCTTAAAATTTCCTTCGTTTTTTATAATAAACTTTATTTAAGAAAATTCGATCCGATGCAAATTGGTAATAATAACCCTTCGTAAACTCAGGGCAAAGTTTACGTCGTTCCTCCACTAGATTGGAATTTCTTAGCTGCTTCTCTCTCTCGCCAACTAGGTCGATAGGTAGTACTTCTGGGAGGCTGTAAAGGCACAGCTTTCGAGGGGTCCTCTACCTGGGATCTAGGAGTAGCTCTGTTTCTCCAGTTTGGCTGGAAATTCCATTTAGTATCAGATGTTTGAGGTGCAAATCGCGGGGTCCTTTCCGGTTGACACTTCGCGGATGTGGGCTTTGGAGACATCCCCTGCTGTTCTTTCGCAACCATTCTTTCTCTCCAGGTATATTGAGGATGGACCTGCTCGCCCTGCTGTGCAGGCCTAGGCTGGCTATGCTGATCTTGTTGCCGCTTCGCTGCTTCTCTTTGATCTGCCGCCTCACGCATCTTAGCCCATCTTTGGCGGGAAGCTTCCTGCTTTTCCACAATCAAGATAGCCTTCAGTCGTTCCTGTGCTGCCTGTTCCCGCTCGACCCTTGCCTTTCTTGCTGCTTCTTCTGATCTTCTCTCTGCTTCTGTTTCTTTCTGCCTCCGGAGCCGTTCTTTGGCCGCCTGTTCCTGTTGTTCGCGGGCTCGGCGTGCGGTCTCACGAGAACGCTCTTCAGCCTGCCTTGCCCTCTCTTTTCTCATAACCTCGCGTTTTTCTCTTTCTATTGCTGCTCTTATTGCCTCGTCTATCTTGCGCATTCGCTCAGCTTCTGCTGCCTTTCTCAGCTCTTCTGCTCGTGTTCTAGCGGCTTGACGTTCTTGCTCCGCTCGTTTCGTCTCTTCACGTCTAACTTCAGTTTCTCTCCATGTTCTGTATCTTGCCCACTTTTCCCGTACATTCGAGTAGTCCACATCGTAAATTTGCCGCTTATTATCGTCTATCAAGTATTCATAGGCTTCCCGGACCTGGGTTAGAAATAGAGAGCTGGTTAGATAGAATCATGGTTGTATACGCTCATGGGAACAAACCTTGCGGAAATCATGAGCATCAATAGATTGGCCGGGGGCTTTCTTGTCAGGATGATGCTTTCTCGCTAAGTTTCGAAAAGCTGTCTTGATTTCTTGAAAGTTAGCTTGCTGTGGTATTCCGAGATCTGTGTAATAGTCTGGTATCTCAGGCTCAGATGTTTGGAAAGAATTCATCTTCGGATTAGACGTCTCTCAGGCTGTCATACGAAGGTATATTTCGTCGGTGATGTGCACTGCCCCTTAAAAGTGTTGTTTGTGCACGTTGTCTGAAGTTGATATGTAGCCGCCAAGGAAACGAATGAAAATGTATTAAATACTCCGAAGCGTGTACTGTTACTATTGGCTTTCCGTCGCGACTGTCTGCTTGGTTCAGCCTGAGTTGGGGTATAATGGTTGTCATTGGTGATACCGCTAATAAGGTAACATTCAGTTGTGATACATCTTGTTTTCAAACTCTTAGTCCTATTTCCCAGGAATTTGGTATCCTGGTAGATATCTGAACTCGTGCTCCGTATCATTTTCATCCAAAACCATACTAGTTCCACTCAATTGGATAGATCGGCTTTCAGTCCAACTGCTTCCCAAAGGCTGGTTACAAAGTGCAAGTTTTCAATGAGAGAAAGTCCTGGAATTGGTAAGCCTCCTACTTGCATGCAGACCTGAAGCCGAAGAAATCTACTTTATACCAAACGAGAAACCAATAATACACAAATCCTATACTAAAGTAAAGGGGGGGGGAAAGCATGGATAGGGGTTAAGGTATATCGGCATATTATTACTACTTCCTAACTCAGTCTCTTCTGATCTATTGATATGTGATAGGATACCCCGATAGAAACGTACTCTAGATATACCAAGACAACAAACAAGTTCATATTTAGATACTGCTAAGAATTTCCACTGCTTGGATGATAAAGTCAACAGGTAAGTATTGACATGGTAATATATCGTAAGTCAAACTATGCCGTGCTATCTGACGAGTGGAATAGCCATATAAACAGCCTTCTATTGGTTGTAGTTTACAAAATGACAATAGTTATAGGAACCAGCTATCAACCAGCCACAGAGATACCTACGCGGTGTTGCTAATTAGAAAGCGATGACTCGGATGATTAAAATAGACAACAGAATTCGGGTTAAACATCAGTTTCTACGGTATAACTCTTAGCAGGGCAAACATACATTACTCTATTTGGTGGTCTATAATATCTACAACTTTATGCGAACCGCCAAGTTACGAGAACCTGCATTCTCGTCCTAATTTCCCTCAGGGGAGCATCACCTAAATTGAGGCTTTGGTAAACTCGTCGCTGAAAGGATAATCTATGTAACCCTCCTTACTCTCTGGTGTGTAAAAGGTGCCGCGGTTATAAGGATTCAAGGGAAGATCCTTCTTTATTCGGAACGGCAAGTCTGGCGTCGAGATGAAATATCGGCCAAATACTAAGCCAACCTCCTTATCCTTAAAACTTTCGTCTGCTATCCTCTTTGCGATATCCGATTGGAGACCACCCGCGATGAGAACAGGAGATGTATTATCCCATGTGTCGACTACAAAGGCGATCCGTTCCGTGGCTTCGAGAGTTGTGTACTCGTCAATGGCAGATGATTGAACTACATGCAAATATGCCAGCCTGAGCTTTTTCAACTCCTGAACCAGGTATGTGAACTGCGGAACCGGGTTCTCCATACGCATCCCCTGAAAAGTGGACCAAGGGGATATGCGAAGTCCAACCTTTTCAGCACCGATAGCCTCCACAACAGCACTGGCGACCTCGAGGGCGAAGCGGGCCCGATTTTCGATACTGCCGCCGTATTGGTCCTGCCGGTGATTAGACACGTCCTGAATGAACTGGTCGATCAAATATCCGTTTGCCCCATGGATTTCCACACCGTCAAAGCCCGCTTCCACCGCGTTACTAGCTGCCTGGGCGTATTCGGCCACGAGTGACCGGATCTCATCGATGGTCAATTCCCTCGGTGCCAGCTTGCTTTCCTCATACGGTATGGCGCTGGGGCCGATGAGATCGGCGCCGAATTCCTTAAGAACGTCTGGATTAGCGGCGCGGCCTAACGCCCAAAGTTGTAAGTAGATGTAAGAGCCCTTCGCGTGGACAGCGTCTGTTACATGTTTCCACGCTGTTATCTGTTCTTTAGACCAGATTCCCGGGATGTTACGATACCCTCCTGCTCTCCTTGTAATGAAAGTTCCCTCGGTGATGAGGAGCGTGCCCGGTACCGAGGCACGTTGCTCGTAATAGTCCTTCACGAAGGGGAGAGGTACGTGCTCTGTATTGGCGCGAAAACGAGTCAAAGGCGCCATTATCAGGCGATGCTTGAGGGTCGCATTTCCTACGTTTAGCGGTTGGAAGAGACGCGATGGTTGTGCCATTTCGTGGATTTGTTTGGGGGGATTCACTCTTTTATTTTTTATTTTATTTTTATGATGAGAGGTTATAGGCCTAGAGCAAAGAGCAAGAGCAGAGAGAGAGAAAGTAGGGAGTTTACTTTAGTATATTGGGTTTCATAGAAAACCTTGGAAAACTCGAACCTTTTATATAACTAATATAACTATAACTATACCTATACTCTTACCACCAAGGTACCTGGTAGAGATTCGGTTTCGGGCTTTACTAATGGGCCGAATGTTCTAGGTCAGCTTCGTCCTTAGGTACCTTTGTTGGGTAGGTTTTCGGATGGGGCATTATTAAGGCAACGTACAGTATGTGATTAATGTCGTATTGCCCCGAAGACTTATCTCCTCCTAGACTGTCGTGCAACGAGTTCGAACAAGGGTTTATTTGGCGGTTTAGGAGTTAACCCCCCACTAATTATCACGATTTATAAGCTTTTTCAATTAACCTTATGGATATATACACTGCTGACTTAAGCAGTATGTCTTTGCTTGGAAATGGCGTTACTCATCTAATCCACGCCGTGATCAATACCCTCTCCATCCGGCGGGTTTGCCTCGGCAACGACAAAATATCTGTGGGTCCGACTCCTTTTTATGGATTCGACGAGGCACGGCGTTTTCAATCGTTACTTGTAAATATCCAACATTTCAGAGAAAAAGGTGGTGGTTGTGATTCAAGTGGTTCCTAATCATGTCCCCAACAATGTAAGTTCCCCTGGGATCTAGATGTGAGGTATATGGATATTTTGGTCGCTTTACATGCGACAAGATACTACCAGAGTTAGGTGAATAAATAGAGTGAACGACCTTAGAGAACAAAAAGAGCCAGAGAAGACAAGATGAGATGTACTGTGTAGGAGGTAGCTAACAGGTACCTTCATGCAACCCGTTTTCTCCCAATATACAAGCTCCGCAAGCAAGACCAAGAAGTGTCTATGGTAGCAGCACAATTGGACAACCTCGAGATCGAATCCAGAATCTAAGCAAACAGCTATGTATTTTTTTAATACTACTTCATACCGATATATACCATCATGTTATCCACACGGCCCAAGTCATGAAATAAGTAGGAGTCTAGGAATAGTGATGTGTCTGCCGACAACGTAACCCGAACGCCACCTCGTGCCACCAACTATGTTCGTCGTACAGCTTCATTCTTCCGCTGGGAGTGCATTCTATTAACAAACTTATGTGCTCCCCGTCAAAAGTGTATGTCTTCGAAAAGCCTCTAGTGAGAAAAAAAAAAAAACTTTTCCCAACATGCCTCGTTAGGGTATCAATCCAATACTCCAATACCGATGATAGTGATCGTGGATTAAATTCGAGATTCGTAAGCCATTTATTAGGCTGAGCGGCGTACGATATTATGCGTCGTCTTCGCAAGAATGATCGAGAGGCCCCGTTAGCCTCTGCGTTCTGATAATGCCCCGGCCATGTTTAACGTCATAGGAATTGCTGGCCTTTGAATCTCCAAGCTCCTGCTTGGAACCATCCTACCTCCTGGGGTTCTCGGATGGGGCACGTTAACTCGCCCGCTTCGCTCGGTGAGTCTGCTGGGTGTTTCGACCGCCTCGTCTGCACTGTCTGAATCGCCATCGTCGTAATTGGCCAACCTCGTGAAATAATCGGCAAGACCATCTACGCTAGGCGTCCCGACGACGACGTCATACAGTGGTGGTGGTGTAGGCATAGGTGGCGGTGGCTCGTCGGCATCGAAAGCGGGAGGATTGAAGCTCGGACACCTTAGGAGATGAATAGGCCGTGGTGCCCAAGGTATATTAGACTGTCTTTGCACCGGCTGAGAACCAGCTGCCGGATGCTGTTGCACGTGAGCGGCAGGCGGAGGCGCGATTGTGGGAGAGTCGACGCTAGCAACGCTGATACCGGCTTCGACGGAAGGTATTGTACCTGTGCTTGATGCGGGGCTAGGGCTCGTGGCGAGTATCTCAGCGTCGGGACAACCACAACTAGCCTGCTGGCGATACATGGGCTGTTCAGCACCCGAATACTCGGGCAGAGCGGTGTTGGCTTGCGTAGCACGGCAGTTGAGGACGGTAAAAGGTGAGTCGATACTGATCTCGAAATGTCGACGCCGCTTACCTGCGGGATCATCAGGATCAAGACGAGAGATGCGCATGACAATCTATAAAAGGTCCGTTAGACATTCGTTGCTATCCCGGATATTTTACAAAATAACAGCAACAACAATAACAAAAACAAGGGGGGGCTAATAATACCTTAATCCAGTGGTATACGTTAACATTCTTCCAACTGCAGTCGGGATGTAATCTCAAGCTTTTGTCCTTGGCCATCTGCGAGCAAGTTGGAATCTGGACATTCATCTCAATCTCCGTCGATCCCCAATAAGCCTCCAAGCCTAGATCTAGATCACCTAACAGGTTATCCGTGGGCTCTGGTAGCGGCTCGGGTACCGTGTGTGCCCTCGAGGCCTCTATGCTCCGCCGCCGTTGCGCTGCAATGCGTGCTTCGTGTCTTTGTTCGGGAGTCAGCTCGCCACCGCTCAAAACTTTCACATCGGACGCCTCGAACTGCTTATCCAGAGGTTTCCCCGCCGATTTCTCTAGCAACAGTATCTTCCGCCCCGGGTCCTTCCGAGTGACCCGGCGGTCGTTGGTCCAATACTCAACGGATTCGGTCACAAACACTTTAAGCTTATGAACCTGCACCTTAGCTAGAGGCGTCAATTTGAAAGCGATAGGTATTTTGGTACCGATAGGAAAGGATTTTCCCGATATCATTATGTCGTAGTGCAGCTGATCCTCCCACTGCCTGCTGATGGAGATGGGCTCCGTCATTTCGAGGGATAGCTGGTCTGGGACACGCACGATACAGACTTCCTTGGTACCATGAAGCGTGGGTTTGAAGGCCCCTGCTCGCTCTACGATTGCCTCTAGTTCCCATTTGACCGATCCAAATTGGAGCTTGGTAGTCTCGAGCTGGTGGTGGTCGATTGGAAGTTCGAAAGAGTACTCGTAAGTGCCGGGATAAAATACTTTGTAAGTCTTCGGCTGTACGATATTTGGGTTGGGAGTATCGCCCTTGCCGAAGCTACGAGACTGCACAGACTGGAGCGATAATCGCTTGTAATCGCGGGCTGTCAGGTGGGCGCTCGGCCGATTCTTCAGGGCTAAAGAGATTGTCGACTGGGAAGGGGAGGCACCCCGGCGACCGGTAGCACATTCAGCGTTACCTCGAATCGAATATGTACACTGGTTTCCAAACTCGGTCTCTCCCGTCTCGTGTGCGGCGTGGAAGAACGCTAACACCTGCGTCCTGAGAGATTCCTCTTCGAATTGATCAACCTTCAGTGGCGGTATGCCCTCCGGCCATTCGGTCCTGGCCCTGCCGTGGAGTTTTAGGATCACCGACTTTATCTTCACATTTTTTGATACGTTCAACTGCAATTTACCCCTCAATAGTGCCGTGGAGTTAGCCGCGTCGTTTCGCGGCTGGCCGTCGTGCTCGAACCCAGTAAGAAAGACGTTTGGCTCCGCTAGGATGATAGAACACGAAACTCCGCTTCCGCTCGCTACCGGCTTTGGGACTTCGGTTATCGAACTCATTATGCTTTTTGCTGAACGCACCGAGATGATACTATTTCGATGGGAAGAGTGGGAGGGTGCCGCCAGCATGGGCGACTGCGCGGGAGCCGTCATGACAGAGGTGCCCAGCATTGAGGGTGGTGTGGAAGAAGGGAACACAAACATAGATTGCGGTCGAACACACAGGTTACTAGGTGTGCACGGTCTCGGTCTTGGGGTTGGTCTCGAATTGCCGGAAGCGCTAGGAGGCGTAGGAGGCGTAGGATTATCCACAGCCACGTATTGCGAGAAGTGGAGCTTCAAAGGTCCCAATACCTTCTGAATTACCCGTCTTGGTGAACTTTTATATCCTGATCCGTCTTCCTTTTTTGCTTCGGCTCTATTACTCTTCTCCTTCCTAAACTTAGATGACTTGGACTTCACAAATGGAGCCGGTCTTAAGTCGGGTGGCGTATAGCCGGCGGGATAGGAGACGATATGGATAGACTGAGGTCGACGCTGGCGTGGTCGGATATGCGGGGTGGGTAGGCTCGGAGTTGGGCGGTGTCTCCGTTCTAAAGACCTCGGCCTATAATAGACGTTCCCAGCTACAGGGTATGCGTACTGTTCCGGGCGATCTGGGCCGCTTACGTCTGCCATGATATGATGATGCTGTTAGGAATAACGAACTAAAAAAATAAATAAAAATAAAATGTTTGGTTGCCGAAAATGCGCAAAGAGAACCAAGTGCTCTCTTCTCCCGTCGTCTACTTATTAGGTCGAGTCCGTGCTTAAGCTATGCTTAGCATGGCGCATGCCAGGCTAGCAAAAATTACACAATGCGGACGGACGGGATAGCTCCGAATCATGCGGCGACAACTTGTGCTAAGCAGGAGCGCGTGCGTGGTAACAGAATCAAATGTTGATAGGCATCATAGGTTAAGCGTGGCCAGGAGATATAGGCCACAAGGTTTGAAGAGAAAAAAATTAAGAAAGGAAAAGTAGGGAAGGCTGAAAAGAACAGTACGATGATTGTGTGTTACTATGTAGAGAGAATAGGAAGGAGGGTAGAACCTACAGCAAGGTGAATCATAACCAAGTCATGGTTGATAGTAGATACTGGTGGGGGGGAAGACCCAAATGTAAATGATAGACAGGGCTAGATGGCTGGTTGTCTTTGCTGGGTTGCTGAGTAGGGCAGAGACAAAAAAGTAAATAACCGCTTGAAGGGAAAGACCTGGATGGCTGGATGGAAAGTCCGGGATGTGCTGATGATGTGCTGCGAGCCGTATGAATCGTACGTATGTTTGTGTACTCCCCCGCCCAATGCGTGTAAGTGTAGGTACCTAAAGTCTTAAGTAAATGAGAAAGCAGTATTTGACTGGAACGCAACGGTGAGAAAGAAACGTTTGCAGCGGGGAGTAAGACCGCACAATACAAATGCAATACAAATGCGGGTGAATTAGGGCGAACTCGATGCGGTCAACGAGGTAGTATGGAAAGGTAGTAGTATGGATGATGTGGTTGGCCTGACTGCCTGACTGCTTTGACTGCCTGACTACCTGGATGCAAATAAGGCAATTGTTATGGCAGTATTATTTGCAGGGGCCTTTTTTTTTCTCTTCCTTTTCTTCCCTTGTCGGTGAGAGTGGACATAGGACGGTTGTTAGAATATACCCTTTCGATAGTTTAAAGCGATCTAGGTTGGCCCGGTTGACTAGATTGACCGGGGTTGACCAGTTGAGATGCGTTTAGGGCGGCAGATGACGGTATGTCACTACCTAATAAAACAACAAAGATGGGCGCTAACTCCAGGGTGAGTTTCCTATGATGTAGTGCATCCAAGGGTAGACCCTTGCCAGTGCTGGAAATCCTTAAAGATTAGAGGAAACTAGAAGAAAGCTTCCTTGCTAGTAACTGCGCTCTATAGCGGCGCAGTCGGTATTTGCTTATCTGATATAACTTACCTAGGTACTTACATGTAAGATCATATACCTGTAACTAGGTACCTATATACCTAGTATAGTACGGCATGATATATATATAAGGTATGTACCTACTGTATGCAAATTCCAAAATTCCAAATGCTTTTCTTTGGGTAGTTGAGAAATACAGTACGTTAGCTTTTATCATATCTCCATCATGTGTACACATTTACAAGTTGCAGAGACGAGTCGCAAGTGCTGATGATCATTCTCTCATGATAAGTGGTCCCTACCTAAGGTAATACATAGGTACATAAGAGAGGGTCAAGAGTCAAGACCCATCGATCATGTGAACATTCTATACATCCCCACGTCACAAGCAGACAAAGTCGTGAGAAAAAAAAAAAACAATATGTAACTACCGTGGCCGACAGCTTTTGGTTGTTAAATTTCTTGCAGGGAAATAAGTCAATTCAATGCTGACAACTAACATTACCTAGACCTTAGCATTTCCGGTTCTAGTCCGAGAAGACCAAGTCACACTGCATATGATAGTATACATAGGAGAATTACATGATATGCAAAAGATGAGCCGGACTCATCCGTTTACGATTTTCAGTATTTTAAAAGTTGGAAGTAAAGCACTTTAAAAACAAAACAGGTACAACTACATTCTACGTCCGTGTCTTCCGGTCGGTTGTGCTACCTAGGTACCGAGCTGCTAGGTTACATTTGTTACGAGCTAAATATACCACTAATAACTTTAGGTACTCAGTACATAAGGCACCCGGCTAGACACCCCGCCTATAATCTTTAATAGGTTAGTTTGCTAACGAGAAATGCCGTGCGTTCCCCGAATTTCCGGGTTAGGTAGCAGGATGCAGCGATCTAAAATATATCTCTTTTAGAACTAACTGACTCGTGGAGTTGTTCATGATTCCACTAGATTGGACAATACCTAGGTAATGATGCGGAACGTTCGGCAGCAAGTGAGGCTTTTCACAGCCTACCTTGTCGTCATCACCGATAATCGGAATGCTGTGGGCTTGAGTGGCACCCAGAGGCTGACATATATTGTACCTACCTAATGTAGTTCATGTAAGCTCAAGCGGTACAAAGCATGTAAGACGGCATGACATGTAAGACAGGACTTGAAAATGTTGCCTGCCAAGACATCGATTCCCATCGATCCCATCGTACGGCCCCCACCGCCTTTACGTACAACACATTAGAATCTAATAAATGGGCGTGTATACTATTAACGTACGATTTTACCTAGGAATATCCCAGTTACCTCTAGTTTTGAACCCTCCATTCACTATGTCCAGTATATCTAAACGTTAGCTTGTTATACGCGCATAGCTATAAAAGTTTTAAAAGTATAGCCCCTAGAGACACTGTGGCATATCAGTTAAATCCCTGTGACATAAATGAATCGAGGCTACCTGGCCTACGTCTTCGTTGTGTCATAGGACATCGAATTGCTACAGCATTGCAATAGCTATAGTTTCCATCCGTAGTGTGCAAGTGTGACGTTTTCGTGAATTATAAAGATGCTGAATTCATATAAAATTATGGCTTCCATTCCGACTGCCGAGACAATAAAAAAAAAACTTGCTGTTTCAGACCTGCGTGCCTGTGTCTACCAACTGGTATGCAAGTAAGGAGTGCTTATTGATATCGTCCTTAGCTGGTATATAGTCGAGTCTATTTTAACCGCCAAACACCTCGAAAATAATCCTTCGAGGCCATGCACAATTGGCGGAGGCACTCAAGGAAAACCATGCCAAGTAAGTAAGGCTTATTATCTAAAACTTGCCTCTCTCCCCATATGTTCAGCCTCCTGGTAGGTATTACGACACGATAAGATGATAGTAAGCTGCCGGCTATCCGACAACTGCTTGGTGCTTACAGAGGTGTTGTTTTGATAGATGTAACTCGAGACATTGACAATTGTAATGGAAGCACTACAAATATATAGATAAAGCGCAACGTTGCGGTTTCATAAGAGTATATACCACCCTTGTTCGTAGTGAGCGCTTCTTTTTTTTTTTTTTTTTTTTTTTTTTTTTTTTTTTGGTTACTAACACTCGTGATATTTTGATGGCGGGGGAAATCAGGGGAATAAGAGCTACTGTAGCAATGTAATAAATTTCCATTGGTGCTTTTTAATAATGATATTCTGTAAAAATTTGGTATAGCTAAGACCAATACTTGAACTAGTATACCACCAGCTTGGCGTGAGCTGTGTGTCCAACCTTTTACTACCTAATGTAGAGCAGTATCATTACTTGTTCCCGTGGCTGTTCGGCCCTAATACCTCAACCCTCCTTATCATCAACTAGCTACCCATTGGGACACCGGTACGATGTGATACGCCGAATGGTGGTATTCTATAAAGCCTTGCATAGCTGTTCTCAAGAATAAACCTTCAGGTTACATCTCGGGCAAAGCAAATATAAGCATTATCTCATGACATAGACGAAGAATGGTTTGCCAAATGTAATAAGTTCATCTTGCGCACTGCGTGTTATTACCTACTATTCTAAACCTGTGTATCGTATCTCTGACCAGCTTAACCCTTTTGACCCCCTCGGTTATTCCTAGAAACATTCAAGTGCTATATAGGCATGCCTTAGCTATGCCCTCTATGCGAACAGTGTAGATTCTGCATTGTGTAAGAATTCATCATCATCAGTTTATCGCTCTTTGTGCGCATCCTTTCCGTTGGTGGCTTTGTGGCCATGGTTCGTTGAAAGGTCAATGTCATCTGCGCCGTCGAGCCATTCCTCCATCTTCTCGTATAACTCCAACCGTGGCACTTCCCAGGACCCATATTCCGAACCTTGAATGGTTGGAAGAGAAGCGTCAATATCATGCCCGAGCATGCTTTGGGCAGCACCGAGATACTTGTACCCTTCTGGGTACCTATCAAGTGCATCCTTGGGGAAACCCGGGGAGGCATTTCCGTCGACAGGAACAAGCTTGTCTTTCTCATATATCAACTTGACGTACTTGACCTTCCATTCATTGGTATCCGAGTC
Source organism: Daldinia caldariorum (assembly GCF_022478825.1). Classification (NCBI taxonomy): domain Eukaryota; kingdom Fungi; phylum Ascomycota; class Sordariomycetes; order Xylariales; family Hypoxylaceae; genus Daldinia; species Daldinia caldariorum. The sequence goes on along the minus strand of NW_025953052.1, from coordinate 356,826 downwards.
GTAGAAGCAAAAGAAATGAAACCGAGAGTCGCAGTCCACGTCGAATATGACGGGTTCAAGCCCTACACTACTACCCTCTCCAATCTTGAATCGCTGGGTTATCGTCGCCTTCATCTTGCCAACTGCGCGGAGCGTTGTCATGTTTAACTCTACGAGAGTACCGCATTCGCGATGCAAGATGAAGTCGCCGTTTGACTTTCCCTCCTTTGATTTTTCAATAAAGCTGTCGATGGGTTGACGCTTGCTCCATGCTAGATGAGGATGATTAGCCTTTCCATGCTCCCACGATCTTGATTTTAGGAGGCAGTCACTGACTTGTCCAGACGCACGCGTCGTCAGAGAAAAGGGAGCGGAAATTCTTCCACTCTGACGCATCGCGATATATAGGCCAGCCTTTGCACAACTCGGTCACAGCAAGCCTGGCTAGGATATCGCTTTCTCCCCCGTTGATGTGGGAATAAACTTTGGCTTGAGGATCGCCTGGTGTAGTCATTGTCGAGAGTATTCCACCGTCTATCGTGATGTAACTGAGAAGTAAGGGGGAAGGTGTCTACTCGAACTAGTGTTCTAGCTACTCTACTGAATATATGGGTGGGCTCTCTCAGCCTTTAATGCGACTCATCAGTTCATATTCAACATAGCAAACTGCGCTCTTTTCGTCGTACCCGGAGATGCGCGACCGCCCGATGAGGCGTTCGTACGGAAGTTGGCAAACTAGTAACACAGGCTTCACCAGTAACTTGTGACGACAGCACCGCAACTAGCCGCCAGCGTACTCGTTGTGATAAGGGGGGTTTCTGATTCAGTTGCATATGGAGCCAGGTGTAGTGACCAGGGTGATAGGTAACTATCAACTTAGTCGCAGCTGAGGTTATGTTCTATGATATTTCATGAGACAACGATGTAAACATGCCTCATCATCAGCCTTACAGGGCTAGTTGATAGCCTTGCTAGTTGTCCTTAGGACCGGGATACCGGAACGTGGTTAGGGGACCTACCCTGCCTCGTTATCACGCATCTATGCGCTTCATCCCGTCCTGCTAATCGGCATTTCCGAGCCCCGACGGCGCATAAGAAAGAAAAAGTAAATAGAAAGCAGAACTGGTCATCCAATGGACGGTGGAATAGGTATGCCGAAGCTGATTCTAGCGAATAGTAGCGATACACTGACACGTGTCCTGTGATAAAAGCGCTCGTCACTTCGGCAGGCCGCGTCGAAGGGGTCTGCGTGGGATCAAGATCGGCTTTCAATCCGACGTTTCTATAGATCGTGACTCAAGCGTTTCCACGTCGGCGACGCCTGCTCAACAAGCAAATCCATGTTTGTTGGTGATGCATTCCACGACGCCTGTATGAATCCGTTCACTCGGTAGCTCGCATTCACGGGATGATGCAAATAGCATCCCGAGATACGTTATCCTTGAGTTCGGTAGCCTACCGCCTCATTCGATATAAGCGACATGCTCGATAGCAAAAGTCACGGTAACATCCCGATTATCGTTTAGAGCCTGCTTGAGTATCGAGGCTCGGTGGAAAAAATCGCTTTCTACATCAACTCAGTGTGGCAGAATGTTGAACGCCAGATACTTCCCGTCTAACTACCTATGTATGTACGTACTATGATCAATATTGCCAAAATTCACTTGGCAAGATTAAGTTAGGTACCTAGTGATTTGTTGGGGGCGAATCCTGCAGGCTATTCATAGTGCTGGGAGTCTGGTGGGAATCATACCCACCTCTGCAACTCTCTATGTGGTAATAAGGGGGATCATTTCAAGGATTGTTACAATCAGGGCCCTTGCATTGGATCACATATCATGTACCATCAAGGGTTGTACGTCAAGAAGGGGTTTTTTTAGACTACTCTTGCATGTGAACAGTCAACAGTGAAGAGACAATATCATGGTTCTAAATTATATAGGTAGTATGACGTTATTTACCGTACCTAAGGTACCTAAGGTAGGCATATAACCTGTTATTGCTACCTCTATAGTATAGTTCATCATGTTTTAAGATCAAGATCAAGATCAGCGTGGCGTTATTTGTGAATATGTATGTCTTACATTATGTACATAGAGCACCAAAAGCATGGCACCTTAGATACGTACGCTCTATACTGGTCATAAGATTAGAATTAACTAATTATCTAGGTAGGTTAACTACCTCCAATGCAACTATTTTCCAACCTTCAACATACTAGTTATATATAGGTACCTAGGTACTCATATGGATAACTTATAATAATAATAACCATTCCCTTTTAGATCTAAACCCGAGCTATAAGATCCGGTTCGGACCGGTGCGTATAATAGGTTCCTACTGCATGGATTAAGGACGTCTCAAATTTGTAGGTGGGCCTTTTTCTTTATCTTCGGCGTAAGCGCAAGTAAACCGGGATAACTTATAACCATCTTGGGCGTCCGATTCATCGTCGGAAATAAGCGACGATGTGGTGGATCAAAGAAGCAACCCGCTTGATCCTAGTAAGAGCCCCCCTAGACGAGAGAAAGAGGCACGTTAGCTTTTAGATTCTCTCATTCCCCTGTAAGAATACTTACCAATTGCTTAGGAATATAAGATTTTCTAAGTATCCAATGGCCTTTTTTGCTTTGTGACGAGAGACAGTCCCATTTAATTTGTCGGGCGGAGAGTTGAAAAAAAAGAAGAAAAAGAACTGTTTTTACCTTAGGACTTTCTCAAATGCTCAACATCACCACATGTGGCTTTTGCTCTTCTTTTTTTTCTTTCCCTTTCTCCTTCTCATTCCTTTAGGAGCCTTTCCTTGAGAATTTCAATCTATCTACTAATTTTTAACTATTAGGCTCACCTACCGGGAATGGGAGCCAACAGACACGAGGGCATCGACTCTAGCGCCTCTAGCGCCACGGAAGTGCCTGCTACAAATCGGCAGGAAATTAGGACGGACGGGCCGTTAGAGTTGTCAAGCGATGGTGCGATACGGCCACAGTCTGGTATTACTTCCGATCGGGATGACTCGTGGACGAGCAGCGATGAGAAGGATGGCGGCAAGATGAGGGGAGACGAGCAGGTAGAGGAAGAGAAGCGTACTCGAAGTCGAGACTTGACGAGGACCGATACCAACAAGTCCATCGCCGAAACGCTCTCTCTGCCTCGGGAAATCCTATTTGTTTTTGTTATTTGCCTTGCGCAGCTCTATACGCGTATGTAACCTACTCCTTTATGCTTCATTTATATTTTTGAACAAAAATATAAATATAAAAAAAAACACCACTTGATCCTTACTCCAGCTAACAATCGTACATCAAGAGAATGGCCTTGGTCAAACTATAAGCATCATTCATATAATTGGGAGTGATTTCGGTATCACCAACCCCGGAGAGCTCAGCTGGTTTATGGCCGGCTACAGCTTAACTATAGGCACATTCATCCTGTTCTCTGGAAGGCTTGGCGATGTCTTCGGCCATAAGACCTTATTTCTTATCGGTATGGGTTGGTATTCCATCTGGACCACCGTATGCGGCCTCGCCGTCTACTCGAACCATGTCCTTTTTGTATTCGCCCGTGTCCTCCAGGGCATCGGCCCCGCCATCATCCTTCCAAACGGATTGGCTATCCTCGGCGTTACCTACGCCCCCGGCCGACGCAAGGAGATGGTCTTCGCTATTTTCGGCGCTATGGCACCGACAGGGTCCTCCATCGGCTCGCTATTCGCCGCCGTTCTTACCCTCGCCTGGTGGCCTTGGGCCTTCTGGGTGTTTGGCATTGTTCTCGCTGCAACCGTCGTCATAGGATACTATGCCATCCCGTCGGCTTCGAACATGCGTCATGTTAGACCTAAAGGGCTAAAGGATACTATACAACAGCTTGACCTTGTAGGGACGCTCCTCGGCGTAGGTGGACTCGTTCTCATCAACTTCGCATGGAATCAAGCTCCCGTTGTCGGTTGGGCCCAGCCTTATGTTTACGTCTTGCTCATTGTCGGGTTGCTGCTTCTTTTCGGCTTCTTCGTATTCGAAGTGAAATTCGCGCAGCACCCTCTGATTCCTTTCAACGCCCTTTCCTATGAGGTATCTTTCGTCTTAGCTGCTATAGCATGTGGATGGTCTTGCTTTGGTATTTGGTTCTTCTACGCGTGGGAATTCTTACTTGTCCTCCGAAAGGTTCCGCCTCTGTTGGCTACGGGGATGCTCTCTCCGACAGTTCCCTCGGGAATTATAGCTGCCCTCTTTACAGGTTATACTTTACATCGTCTTAGGCCTCCAATAGTTATGACAATGGCTCTGGTTTTCTTTACAACCGGCATTATCATCGTCGCAACCTGTCCTGTTGAGCAGGTCTACTGGGGCCAGTTCTTCGTCTCCACCCTGATCATGCCTTGGGGGAGTAAGTAATATTAGGATTTTTCTTTTACTTTGATGCCTTCCATAGAAGCCAGTGCTTCTTTCTTACACTGGTGAAGGGGTTACTACGCCTTACAATATATGAGCAATATGTGACAGCCCCAAACTTCTCGCTAGAAGTAACTAACTCTTGTTGTAGTGGACATGAGCTTTCCTGCAGGAACCGTCATCCTCTCCGACTCCGTACCCCGAAAGCACCAAGGCATCGCTGCGAGCTTAGTTAACACCGTGGTTAACTACAGCATCTCTTTAGGGTTAGGGTTTGCAGGCACCGTCGAGACGCAAATCAACAAGGGCGGGGAAACTCCAGCGGACATCCTGAAAGGATACCGAGCGGCTTACTACATGGGCATCGGCCTTGCGGGTCTTGGTATCCTTGTATGCGTTGCTTTCGTCACCAAGAGTGGGAATCGAAAAGGGGCTGCTAGTCACGCTGCGCCCTAAGACAAAGTTGTTTTGATCGCAACCCTTTTATCCTCTCGGCATATTTGAATCCAAAGAAGCAATGGCCTTCCCAGTTACCTTGTGCAAACTGCTTTCTTTGCTAATACGTATTAACGCAACAAGTCGTTAGTGGCATTAAGAGCAATACGGGACAGACTCCGGTGATTGAATATTTATATGTATGTGATATAAATTTAGAAATATCTACTATTTGATGTACCTTAGACTATATGATACCCCCTGTTTACGTAGGTACAGGAATTGCTATGTTTAGAAGGTATTACGAAACGGCTATAAAGGAGGGTGTGAGTAACGGGTTGGTTGGGGAAAGATGGGTATATATTGCCATAGATTTTACGAAATCTTGAGGTTTTTTTTTTTTTTTTTTTTTTTTTTTTTTTTTTTTTTAAAAAAAATGGAAAAAAAAAATGTTTGGAGAGATTGTGTAATGTATATTTGTTTTTTTAGATTTTAGAAAAATTATAGCTGAAAC